>NC_045693.1:29804422-29885139 GCF_003331165.1 Xiphophorus hellerii | reverse complement strand
TGTCTCGTTTGGGACACTGGTTATCATCTGATCCTGGTCATTTTCAGCTCTGATCTGAAACAGAAAATAAATACAAGTCAACACCATACTGCCCTACATTAATTCACAGAGATACCCTCACTTATATTCAGATTTTGTCTTAAAACTTTCAATAATATCATTTTCCCACACCTTTATTTGGTCTTTGCTTGATACCGGTCCATAGTATGAAACCAACTGTGATGTGGATGGCACCTCAACATCTTGTCCAGTTGAAGACATCCCACTGGAGTTCTGTTGAATTTGAATATATATCAAATTTATTGTAGATGTAACAATGTTTTGAGAATACGTAAAATACTACTGTAAATACTACTATACTGTAATTATTTATTATACATTTGTGGGCAACTGGTTAATTTGCCCAGTAATGTCTTGTATAGTCAGCCATCTAGTGTTGTGAAAAGAATGGTAAAACAAAGGAGGTTCAGGTTGTAAATCATCATTATTAGTGCATTTCTTAAATGAACATTGTCTTAAGATTCATACATTTTTATTTTTTTAGTACCTTGAGTCGCCATGGCCAGTCTGAGTCCCCATAATTGTACGTAATCTCTTCTCCCTGATTGATATCTCGAGTTGCAAATAAACACAAATGTGGCTTTTGTTGGACGGTCAAATACTTCATTTTGGCATTTGGGCTGATATTGTCATCGTTTATAAGCCTTCCAAGGGAGCAATCTTCTTTTGCTGCATCAACACTGCAAATACATAACATTTAATTTTAAATATTAAAATATTCATTTATATATATGCCATTTAGTTCTAATTAGACTTCTGATACAAACATACTCACCACCAGAGTTTTCCATTAAAATAGAATTCAAACAAGAATACTTTAAGGTTGTCATGGTAAACTCTCTGTCTCCTCTCACATTCCTCTTTACTGATCAGTTCACCTCGATATTCACACAGAAAGTCTCCTTTCTGAAAAGAGGTTGTGGCAAAGATACCACGACCTAAAGAAGAAAGCAAAAATAATAGTAGAAAGAGTAAACAATGTATAAAGGCTTGATTGTATTTAAACCACTCCAAAAAAATCCCCATACCTTTAAAGGCATTGATGTACGTGATGTCAAGCCCCACTTTGTCCGTTTTGGTATCAATATAATATTTGGCATCTTCCTTCGGATTTATGCGTCTTCGCCTCTGCATGTTTTACTGACATGTATGAAAAGTTATAACAGTCAAAGAAGGAATTACAAGCGTCTTTGTAATTCCTACAAATGTTAAAGCTAAAAATTTAATTATAAATATGGAAACATGTTATGCATGCAAGACACACAGCTCAGATAAAAAACCAACACTATAATTTATTTAATCACTGATTTAAAAAAGTGCTTTACCATCTACAAATAGTTCAATGTTCAATATATTGATGTTCAGCCAATAGTACAGCCTTACAAAAACATTTGAGCCATACTTTAAGGAAAAAGGGTAGTTTGTTGCACAAATGAATTTTATTAGAGAAGTCCTATTTATCTTTAATTAAACAGTTTTAATCAGTCCTCCAGGGACAGTCTCCTCCAACTTTTAGATGCATCTCTGCTTCAACACACCTAAGTCAAATAATGTGGTCAGAAATCTGGAGAATTTGGCTGCATATGAGGAGGTTATTCAGCTAATTGATTCAGGTACAAATACACATTTAAAAATTGAAGGACACCGATATTTGCCTAAATTTGAGGACTCTTGATTTACACTTTCAGCATTTAAGTCATGAAAGTGATTACAGTACACAGCTTTAAAGCCATTGATGCACCAGCCCTATTGCAGCCAATTATTAAAACCTTCAACAATTGGTGCTTTTCCAAAAGATAAACAAGTTTCACAGAAACCTGTGGGTTTGCTTCTTATTAATCTCCTGCTTGAAATCAAGCTTAACGAGCTTAACAAGCATCACTACGGTGCAATTAGCTAACATAAAGCAAGCAGTTCACCAATATTGTTAAATATAATGATGAAAACCTTACAGTTCATCACCCAACTTTTATCACCAAAAGCTAGGTAGTAGGTACCACACAGGTACCACCTACCCCAAATATTGTCAACTTGTCAAACACCTGTTTCTAGCTAGGAGGCTAGCTCTAGCTAGGAAGCTAGCTCTCCTAGCCCAGCTAATCTCTTACTTTAAAACACTCGGAATAAAAACTATACTGCTTCAGGTAAGTCTTTTCAGTCATAAAAGCATACATATTTAAGCTACTTGATGCAAATATCTAAAATAAGTTGCTTAGCTTTAATGTCACCTAAATTAAAATCTAAAATATTTCATTTTGCTCAAAAACCTTTCTTGCATCTGCAGTTATTTACTTGTAAATAACTTCATCTAGGCAAAAATTATTTTAATTTACCATTAATGCTTACCTGTGCACAGTTATTCCACCAACACGTCCATATTGAGGGCTGCGGCTTCAAATGAGGATTTAATTTTTAAAAACCTTGCGTCTGGGATGGTTTGGTAATAAGACACGCCCACAGTTTTTTTCCAGCCAATCAGATGATGACTGGCTAAAAGCGCGCGTAGTGTATAAAAATGTGTGTAAAACTGCAATTCATACACTGACATCAGGCGGCGCTGTGTTATACACTGGAATACACAAAACTCAGGTTACATGGTATAAAAGGACAATTAAAGAAAGTGAGATATCACGCTGTTTATTCAGTGAAAAGTACAAATACATGGTCCAAATCATGCAAACACTGGCATAGTTCCTATAAAACTTTAGATTTATGAGAAAAAGTGTTGTTTAGATACTCAAAATTTAAAATACACTCCATGATTTATGCGGACATTGGCACTGTCCGTGTATTACCCCTAGGTCCGCGTAACGTAAGTACGTATTCAGGTCAAAAGGCAGGCTAAACCATATATACCAACACCCCCACACACCCACCCCCACACCCCCACCACACACACACACACAACATATTGTTTCCTTCTGTTGTCTTTGTTGTAGTTTTTATAATTTTATTTTGTTTCTAATGTTTAAATCTAGATTTTATGGATGTTTATGTATGAGAGCAACAGATTATTTTATAATTTCCTCTGGATTAATAAAGAACCACCCAACTCAGCCTGGCCTGAATGGCGCCCCCTGCTGTTCAGGTTTTTGTTATCATCCTGTTCTGCTGTTTGTAGTATGAATTTTCTGCTGTATGAATTTTTTCTTGGATAATAAACGTTACATTAAATCTTATGAGTATTTCTGTAAAATGAAATCAGCTGATCTCCTCAGATATTAAAACTTGTTGGGCTTCATGCAGCCGCCAGGCTGGGACTGAGCTGGATTATCTTTAAACTGGACTTTATAGTTTTATTTTATTTTATTATGTTTGGATTAATTATGATAAAACAGCTGGTTATTAACTTTCTGTTTTCTTGTTAAACTTCGTGATATAATGAATACATTTTCTGTAGTTTATTCTGAACTCATCGTCACATCAGCAGCAGGTGAATTCAGTCACATGACGTCTGACAGGAAGCTGCCGCGGTGCATTCTGGGTACCTGATAGGCGGAGCCGGGGAAAGCAGTGGGCGGTGAGTAAAAAGCTGAGAGATAAAAAAAACAACACATTTTATAAAAACTGAAGCAGGAAGATAAATGACATTGTCTCATAAAGATGACAACTAAATAAAGTCAGAGTATTGATGTGATAAATCTAAACTAATTTATCATTTGTTTAGAATGAGAAATTACAATAATTACAGAGGTTGTGGCGTCTATGGAATAAGAAGTAAATAACAATTCACTAAAGTTAAAATTTTACTAAATTATTTCTGGCTTTGTGATGAAAACAGAAACGGACCTGGAGGAAACATGGAGGGAGACGAATCGTCAGGGAAGAACGGACGATACGGAGGAGGATGATCACTCATGATGATGGATGGATGATGGATGGATGGATGATGGATGGATGATGGATGGATGATGGATGGATGGATGATGGATGGATGATGGATCTATGCAGAAAGCAGAAACATGTTTTTAGCTTCAGATGAAATATTTTGATTAAAATGTCTTTTTTTCAGATTTAATATTTTAATTGAATGAATCTAATCATTTAAGATAAACGATTAGATTCATTTTAAATCTGAGACATTATTTCCGTCTCTGTGGACGGCTGAGACGCTCCAGGACATAAATCTGATGTGTCTGCTGCAGATTCATGTGTAATAACCTCATTAACATCACCATGACGATGGATGTCCCTCCAAAACAGTCAGTCTGACCTCTGACCTTTTGCCAGGCAGTAAGTAAACGTTTGTCCCTGCAGAGACGTTTGGACGTGTCTGTGTCCCCCAGCAGACACACAGTGCAGTCAACTGCCTCCATACCAGCAATCATCTAATTAACAAGTTGCCATGGCAACCGCCACACGGACACAAACAGCCGCCTGTCCCACACAGGAGCAGCTTGTTCCAGTTAAACCAGTCAGCTGCTGCTGGGAGAGCTGGACCGGCAGCATGTTACCATAGCAACTACCAGAACCAGCCCGAGACCCGACCCGACCCATCAGAACCACCCTGATACCTAACTAGCGTGCTGAACAGCTGCTAGTTACTACAGCAGGTACTGATGATGTCATCCAGGTGATCTGGTTGTGATTGGTGGACAGGAACCGTCCATCTGTCCTGCTGCTGCTCCGTCTTCACAAGAGGACAGAGAAACACGCAGCGCTGATGTCTCTGATATCTCTGATGTCTCTAATGTCTCTCATGTCTCTCATGTGTCTCATGTCTCTGATGTCTCTGATGTCTCTCATGTCTCTCATGTCTCTGATGTCTCTCATGTCTCTGATGTCTCTCATGTCTCTCATGTCTCTCATGTCTCTGATGTCTCTCATGTCTCTCATGTCTCTGATGTCTCTCATGTCTCTGATGTCTCTCATGTCTCTCATGTCTCTGATGTCTCTCATGTCTCTGATGTCTCTCATGTCTCTCATGTCTCTCATGTCTCTCATGTCTCTGATGTCTCTACCGTTTTAAATGTTTCTAATGTCTCTTATATCTAACGTCTCCATGAAGTCTGAAGAAAACTGGACTTACCTGAAGAGGAACGGCTCTGCTGTCCTGATCAGATGCTGACCGACTGAGGAGACGGTCAGAGACACGAGGACAGGGTGAGGCCCAAGGACCACCCTCCTCCTCCTCCTCCTCCTCCTCCTCCTCCTCCTCCTCCTCCTCCTCCTCCTCCTCCTCCTCCTCTTTGTTTTCCTTGTCTTAGCTGCTTTTTCACTTTTCCTCGTTTTTTTCTCCTCTTGTGTAGAAAGTCCAGTTTGCCGTCTGCTTATGGATCATAAATCTGTTTTTTAAACTCTGTTGCTGCAGAAATAAGAAGTCAAATCAAACCTTCCTGTTGACTCTACAAAGGAAAACAATCTTCAGGTTCATCCTGGCCTGCAGATAATATCCCATCCATCTGCCTCTTCATAAATATCTCTATAATCTCTCCCATCCAGCAGTCCATTGGTTAAACTCCGTCTCTTCAATTTAAATCAGCCAATCACCTCAGCCTTCCAGAGTGGAGAAAAAGGAAACAAACACACATAATATAAACATTAACAATTATTGATCGATAATAAAATATCAGGCAAACATTTGCTGTATGCAAATCCACACATTACAAGTTTAAAAAAAGAAAAATTATTTTAATTACTTTAAGCTTCAACCAATCAAACTCCAGCTTTTATCTCTGAGCTTCATTTCAGTCGGGCCTCCTCTTTATCTTTGGGACCCAAGATGGCCGCCACTAAAGACACATCCACAAGCTAACTAACATTTCATCAGGACAGACAGAAAGTTAATTTACACTCTGGAACTGAAGCTTAGAGATAAAATTAGTGATTTTGTGCTGCTGATTCAGGTGTAACAGCAGCAACAGGTAAAAGATTCGTCCAGTTTGGTTTTTCCATTTTGATTCAGCTAAAGGAGCAGAGAGCTAGTCAGAAGAAAATGGCAAAAATATTTCAATAGATTGTTTCACCTACCTGAAATCACCTGCCAGTTATTTCAGGCAGGTGAAATAACTGTTCACCAGTTATTCAGAGAAATGTTCAGAGAGGCGCAGTTCTCTGAATAATGGTGGATCATATTGTGTGTAATCGTGGTTCTTACTGCACAGATTAAAAACTGTGGATTTTAAGTCAGATGTTGGTTATAAAAAAACTGAAGCATTTTTCTAAATGTTTATTATTCCAGTGAAGTGAGAGGCAGCAGAGGAGGAAAGGTTTTTCTGTCTGTCGGTTCAGGAGGACATGGCTGGACCTTAGACGTGTGTCTTGTCCTCCACTGTGGCAGGAAACGGTTAAAGGTGGATCAGAACCAGAACCACGTGGTTTACAGGAAACAGAACGCTGGCACTGCTGCTTCCAGGAAGCTGCTGGCTCAGCCAATCAGCACGGCAGCATTTCAGCTACTTTTACTCATTTCATCATGATCAGGAAAATAGATCAGATTTTATAATGAAAAAATTAAAAATGTGATTTTTAAATTTTTTTGCAGTTTTTTCCCCCCATCTTCCTTCCAACTTTCTGAGGCTCCCCCACCGCCTCCAAGAGGCCCTCCAGGGGGCCACGGCCCCCACTTTGATAAACCCAGTCATTCAGTCCATTATTTACTTTATAAACTGGAGTTCTTGTGTCGACCAGCAAGTAGAGCTAAAGTCTGACTCAGCCATGAGTCGTTATCTGCAGACAGAACAACTTGAGTTCATGCTGCAGCTGCTCACCCCCCCCCATCCCCCCCCCACACACACACGCACACGGACACACACACGCATGAACATAAGCACACACACACCCACACACACACTCCCACTGGGAGTTCCCTGATAAACTCTCTGTAACCTCTGATGTGAACTCTACGCTGTTCTGTGATTGGTCCTCTGCAGATACTTCTATAAAGCAGCGGACCATGAGGGGACGTCCCACAGAAGCAGACAGCTGGGATGGACAGAGGGACGGACTGAGGGACACACAGCAGGACTCTGTCTGCAGCATCCAGCACAGTAAGTCACGTTCGGTTCAGATTATCTTCAGGATTCAGAAACTTCCAGTTTCCTCAGAAATCAGCAGATAGAGACCAGAAACACTTAGCTGATCAGACAGCTGCAGCTGCAGCTGTTGGTTGTTGGTGTTGTAATGTTGAACTAAATATAACAATCAACTGTAACCTGTCTGGTGACGTGATAACCAGAGGTCAGAGGTCACAGTGTTGGGTGGGATTAGAAACACTGAAGCAGTTTCTGTTTGTTGTGTCATGTGACCCGGTTCAGGTCTGTGCAGAACCAGAACAAACTGCATCTAAATTTATCCTCAGTGAAATAAAACCTGAGTTTCACTTTGAGTCAGCGCCGGTTCCCTTCAGCCTGTCGACCAGGCAGAACTCTGACCCGGCAACTTCCTGGAAACCAGCCGAACAGAACCAGCTTTCCTGTAAACCTCTCTGGTTCTGATCCAGCCTGCCGGTTCTGATCTAGTCTGCTGCTCCATCTTTAACTTTTTTTTTAGGCTCTTTGGCCGTTTTCATTTATCATAGAAATGATTCTGTTGTTAATAAATTTCAGATAAAATTCACAGCATCACTTTCTTAACTGCTGTTTGAAATGAAAGTGAAGCGTTCAGCCAGACATCCACCATGATGATTGTTAAAGAAGAATAAATAATCACATGACTTCTACCTGTTCTCTGAATGCTAGAACTATCTTAACTAGAACTTCTTCACTCTGTTATATATACATCACCTGAAAACAAACAAAATGTTAAAGTGTTTCTTCTGACTGAATTTAATCTTTTTTTTTTGTTATTTGTGTAATTTTTTTATTTCAGTCTAAAATACCACAATGTGAACAGTCTGAAGTTGTGATCCTTGGGCAGCATTTTCTTACCAAATACTTTTTAACTGGAGGGATTTCTTGGACGGCTGGTTTTAACTTTTAGCCAGGGGTGAAAGCAGGCGGGTAAGGTCGGGTACTGGGTTCCGCCGCTAAATCAGCCTGCAAGAGAGGGGAGCGGCTGTCTGCTGTAAAAAATCAATGGGTGCATGTGCAGCCGTGAGTGGACCCACTAATCAGCAGTGACTGATTAGTTTTTCAAGAACAATCTAAAACACGATTTAATCAGTTAATAAATAGCTTTTTTTCCCCATTTCATATTGTTTCTGAACTGTTCTTGCTTTGCTAGAGCAGGGAGGATCAATACGTCGATCGCAGAAGGTTTGATCTCGGCATGAGGTGACAGACTGAGACCAGCTTGTCCTCCTCTGATTCGCTCAGCAAAACGTTTTTAACTTTATTAAAGAACAACAACAAAAGAAGAAAAAAAAAATCAACAAAACGTGTTCAAATCAATGACCCAACGAAAATAATAATCTCAATAATTATTGTTTTAACAAGGTGTTGCGCAATTCTGTGCGTTTCGGTTCCATTACCAAAGTTCAAATTAGCTAATCGACCATCGCTGTGTTCAGGGAGATCTTATTAATAATCGCAAAATAAATATCAAGCCTGAAAACCTGATATCGTAACGGACCGAATGTTATGCTTTCAACGTAATCTCTGCTTGCGGAGGCGGTTGTCACGACAACGGGTGTGCTTAAATGACAGAGAGAGAATAAAAAGGTACAAGTGGTTTTGAGTTGATCACCTATTCGGGTTATTTTACCTTTATTTTCCTTTGCTGTGGCTCATTACAGCCGCTGTAGTTTCTGAATGTTCAATAAACGACAAACTTATGTGAAATTAAATTAATTGTTTAATATTTTTTTTAAAAATAGTTTGGGCATCTTGCTTTGAGATCAGAGTCTGAGAGGCTTTTCTTCTATCAAACTATATTTTTGCCTCTTATTTAGTGGAAATATGGATGTTGATAAGACTTTCTACAAAATGATAACCTTTTTCAACCTTTATAGCTCCACTGTTGAAAATGAGGCTCTAACATTCACAAATGACGTTGAAATAAAATCCAGCTCAACATCTGGTTTGAAATGATTCCTCTGGAACCTGTTGGAGGAAAAATATCCCAACTTAAGAAGATGTGCTTTTAACTTAACAGAGCTCTGTGGTTCCTCAGTATGAGAGTCAGGGTGAGGAGGCGCCATGTCAGGAAGACGACATGGAAGCTGCAGGATCTTCAGAACAAACAGGTCATGATGCTGATTATCCTTCTGTCTGGACACAGGACCAATGTAACCAGTTTAAAAGCTAAATGAATGGTTATATGCCAGACATGGAAAACGGGGATGCACTCCATGTCAAGATTGTGAAGGAAAATTTAGTAACAACTAAATAATTAAATAATAAATAATTAAATAAATTTGAATGTACACTTTATGATGTTTTTATTAAAGGTTTGCACTCAGTTGCAGCTCAACAGGATATATGCTCTTCTGACCCTCCTCAGATAAGTGAAGAACAGGGTGTTCAGCGGTTAGAAATGTGAGACATGGCTAAGGTGATGAGCCTAGTTTGTAGAAGTTCAGTTACTAGTATCTGTTTAGCCATTGTAGAGGAATATAATTATATTAATAGTTAAAAATTATGTTTATTGGTTGGTTCGCACTAAGATATGTTTTAACCTAAAAGAAATGTATTGTGTCAAATGGATTGGGATTATGTAAGAGTGGAAATACTTTTTATGTAGTTGTTTTGCACTGAGGAAATCAGGCGCCGTAGAAGATCAAATTGACATAACTCCCGGCTTCCCCTGGCATGTGAAGCCGAAGTGAGACGGGAAGAAGGTTTGGGAAATTATCTGTTTGGATAGATAAGAATAATAATTTACTTGTTTTGCACCTTTGAAATGGAGCAGATGTTGGAGGTCAATAGGTCTTAATATTTCCAAGGAACTTCCAATACACATCCAGTGTAAGACGGAGCCAAATGAACTACGTAAATGGAGGAAAGCAACGCCATTGGTCGAGGCTTTCCAATACACACCAGTAGAGCTCGGACCCTATAAAACACTGATACCAGAAGTAGAAGGCGAGAGATTTTGGGACAACTGTAACGATGTGTATGTGATGTTTAGTTCCGCAGATGTGCATTAAAATCTCTTCTCGTTTTGACTATGAGCAGATGGAGTTCCGAGTCTTATTTAACCTTTATTTATATACTCTATGAGTTTAGGCACCTTTAAATCCCTCCATACCATCAGCAGAGAGGCCTTTTTGGAGAAAAGCCTAAAGTTGAGCTGTGAATGTGTATGCAACCCTGCTCCACTGGAACTGACAGATAAGTAACGTATAGATTTTTACCTGACTCTTGAGCCAGGGGGTGTGGCTAAGTAATGTGTGATGTATCCTATGTAAATGAGGGGACGTTCAGCCCCAAGTCAGAACTCATCCGATTCTCACTGAGATGTGAGCTTTGTATGTTTTCTCCATTTGCAAATGTTAATTAAAGCTGTGTTTGTTCTCTTTTAAAGCTGAAGTTTGGTCTTGAATTTTGTGCAACTTAACAAGATGTTCAGGATTTAGGTCTCATGGCATCTCAAGGTACCAACATTGTAGCCAGTGGGCTGAGGGAAATACAGCTCCATTTTTTAGAAATTCAAGAGCTACTCAGCTTGCAATAAATATCTGAATAAAATAAATATACACTTTGTTCTCCATCTCTGATTGTTGCACATCCTGTTTATCTCCCGCTTTCCTCCTTCAGCTGGGAAATAAACACTCTAGAAGGTGGAGCAAACCTCTGACAGGAAGATATTTGTTAAACTGACCTTGAGCAATAAGTGGGGGTGTCAGAGAGATCCTGGAGAGGAAATCTTCCTCTAGAGCTTTGGATCAGATGTTGTTAATCCAGGAGTAACTAGAACTTTGACTGGGCCCAAAGTGGCCCAAAGGAACCTCAGTTTAGTCAAGATAGATGAAAGATCAACAACTGAGCCAACAGCTTCATTTTACAAATAATTCGCTGAAGACAGAAAAATATTTTCTTGAATCAAAAATATGTTTGTACTTATGCTGTGTACGCATAGGCCACCGCTGCCACCTGCAGTTTTGGAGGACAACTGCATGTTCTGGATCTGTGCTCTGCCGGGACGTTCCCTCTCTGGTTTGATGTTTACATTAAACTTTCAACTTACTGAGTGAAGGTAACAGTGCAGCGCGTCATCATCAGCGGTGACTTCCCTCTCCCAAACCTTCTGTAGAGATTAGATTTACTCTGTAAACAAGCTGAGCACAAAGTTTATCATGTTAAAACCTCAAAAACTGCTGTTTAAAGCACGAGGAAGTTTCTTCATGACTTCAACTAGAACATCTGCAAAAGAATCAAAAAGTACAATTTGTCATAGGGACTGAAGACGGAGCTTATTAATGGATGTCTTAAGTGGATGTTTTTACTACAGTTTCTATTTATATGTTGTCTTTTTATTTTTCTCTGTCTTAATCTAAAGGGTTTTCTATATTTTTGGAGCTAAACAAATGCAGGTTTGAACGGTGGGTGCGTGAGTGAATGTAAGTGTGTATAAGTACATGTTTACAATGGTAAGTTTGTTGTTTGTAAGTTTGTTGTGTCCTAAAAGAGAAGATTCAATAAAATACATTAAAAAAAAAAAAAAGAAGTACAATTTGCTCATAAATTGGTGTTTTCTCTCTTTTCTCTGCTTTGCTGACTTGTTCCTGGTTTTCTGGTGACGAATGTTTCCATTTTGTGTAAATAAAATGTCACAGAAACACAAGGAAAATTCTTGAGGATTACTTTATTCATTAAACTCTTGGGACTTTGGCCAAATCTACTTTCAGAGTATGAACCCGTAGCAGCAGCGCCACCTAATCATCTGCACTTAAGGAACAGTGGAAATATTTTACTTTGACTTTGAAATTTAATGGAAAAACAAAACTTGGAGAAACCAACAGCTGACCCAACACTTTGTAGAATCACCTTAACCAGGAAAAACCCAGAGTCCGTTTTCCATCTGACATTTATAAAATTATAATATGAAGCCAAAATCATTCCTAACACCCGGTTGTCATATTGTTATATGACAACCCTGCATCATGTATACAGTAGTTTATGGTCTCTATGTTGAACACCTATCGACTTGGGCAGCAATGTCTTTGTGATTTTATTTGAAGGTAAAAAGCGATCAAATGAGCAGAATGTTCTTTATAGACTGGATCCAAGTAACTGGTGTAGATCTCAGGAGGTGCTGCTCAGCTCTTACAGCTTTCATCACAAACTAACTTATCAGGAAGTGAAAGTCCTGACCACACCCAGACTTCAACACAGCAGAGCACTTTGTGCTCACAATGGAAATTAGTCATTAGGCCTACAAACGAAAGTCACAATAAATTTTCCATTACATTGTCAATGGGCGTCACACTACCGGAGGTCGGACTTGCCCAGGTAGGGTGGCATCAGTTGGCCACTGAGATCCTGACGAGGCCCCAGATGAGCTGTTAGTGTTGGAGATTTCCTGATGAGCTGTACGGCTGCATCGTTGTTGGCGTTGGAGTTTCTGGCTCCTGTTTGTACTGATGGACGAAACAACAGTCCAGATTCCCAGAACCTCTGTGGAAAACACAGGATGTCCCTGAGAGACGACGTGTTCGAACATATCTGAACTGTAGTCATTGAAGGTCCTTCAATCGGATTAATAAACTGCTGAAGTTTCTCAAGAGGAACACTTGAATTTATTGTTTCCTGTAGATAATAGATTCTTTGTCCTTACAGAGCTGAGAAATGGTAATCACCATTACAGTAACCAATGAGACCCCTTACACCTGGTACCACTCTTATGAAAAAGACCAGGTAAGAGTCCAAACCGAGATATGAACCAGTAGATGAACCTTCCCTGACTGATTTTTTCTCCTCGTCTCCACAGAGTGGGACAAAACTGAAGCCACATGATACAAAAACAGGAGAATGGCCTTTAGGATTTTCGTTGTTAAAATATCCATTCCGATTGTTTGATGCTGTTCTGGACAGAGGCGTCTACCTTAGCTATGGAAACCACTCCAAATGGGACCTCCAATCTGACAATCGCATCGATGATTTCACTGTAAGAGAGAGCGATGATCGGGAACACTTTGAGCTGGTCAACAGTTCTGATGAAGTGGTTGACCGCTGTCCCAACTATGGTAAGTCTTACAGAAACATTCAGGCTGCACATTAACGCTTTACTTCCTGGACTGGCGTGGTCTGCTGTTCACAGAGAATCTGTTTCTACTGAGCGATACAGGGAAGTTCCAGTTAGTTCAGATTATGGGCCGATACTGAACAGTTAATGCTGAATGATTTCTACCCACCTAGATGAACTCAGCTTCAATTGTTTGACTTTATGCGTGAAATGATTCGGTTAGTAGACAACTCAGCTGGAAACCAAGAGAGAACATTGATCACTGCTGAATGTTGGATTGAGAACATAATGAGTGAACATCTTTTTAGATGTTGTGTTTAGATCAGTGGTCATTCTTTATTAATGTCTTTTAATCCATCCATCCATCCATCCATCCATCCATCCATCCATCCATCCATCCATCCATGACCTTCATCCACCATAGTTGCATCTACTTCTTTAGTGGATTGTTTAGACGCTTGCAAACTAAATATTTATTTGGCTAAGTACTTAGCTTACTAAATAAAAATTTAGTTCCCCAAATAATTATTTAGTTTCTAGTTCTGACGAGAATAAGTAAACGAATAACAAAAAAAATGAATAACATGGCAGAAATATGACTTTTAAAATGAACCCCCGATTTCTAATTAGGTTACATAATCCCAAATTACTGCTGTTAATTATTGACTGGGTAAATTTTCAAAACAGCAACCCATATTTTTCAACATCAACCTTGTTAAGGATTGTTATTAATCTACTTTATGGGGTAGAAAATAATCTGAATTTTTAAGGCTAAGAGAATAAAACATAAAATATTAGGACCCTCTGCCTGAGACTTTTAGTAGTATTACTGACTTATTTTGTGCCAAAATTCAGTTAAAATAAAGTTAACTTTTTAAAACCGTATAAAGAAGTACTAACCCAGAACACGCTCAGTTAGCTTTGATTAAACTAAAGAAGGTGATAAAATTCACAAGAACATTCTTGAATTTTCTTTTAGCAAGAATCGAAGAAGAGAAACGAGAAAGAGAAGAACGCAAAAGACGGCAACAAGAAGAGAAACATCAGAGGGAAGAAGAGGAGCAGAGGCGCCAGGCAGAGCTGGAACGAGAAAGAAAGATCCAAGAGGAGACAAAGAGGAGACAAGAACAGGAACGCCGAGAATGGGAACGTCGAGAACGTGTAAGACGAGAACAAGAAAGGCAAGAACGTGAACGACGAGAATGGGAACAACGAGAACGTGAACGACGAGAAAGGGAACGACAAGAACAGGCAAGACGGGAACTTGAAAGGCAAGAACAGGAAAGGCAAGAACGTGAACTACAAGAATGGGAACAATGGAAAAAACGACAAAAAGAACTGCAGAGAAAAAGGCAAGAAGAGGAGAAAAGACGCCTGGCAGAGATGGAGCAAGCCAGGAGAATCCAAGAGCAAATTGACTGGGAGAACAAAGCCTCCAAGAGAAAGATCAGAAAAGCTCAGGAAAGACTTCAAGAGCAGGAACAAGCCAAAGCTCAAGAACACCAGCAGCAAAAGACTGAAGTGCTGTACCAGTTGCTGGACGATCATACAGCTTACATAGAGAGAGATGAGGTAAGGTTTGAGATCTTCTGGGTTTACCACATTAAATATGAAAAAGCAAGTTAGACTCTGGCAATAGTTGACCATATGAATGTTTAGACTTGATGCTAATGTGAGGATTTATCTTTTATGCAGTTCGGAGATGTGCAGCAACGATTTGAAGAACTTCTGTCAAGCTACCAAATCAAAGAGAAAGAAAAGTCAAAGATGAACCTTGAAGACAGAATGAAGTTTCTCCAAAATGTGCTGATGTTAAATTACCTAGAACAACAGAACATCCCCATCTGGTCACAGTGGGCTTTGGATCAGGCCACTGGATACGTGGATCTGTCCCTGACCGAGCGCTTCAGTGTTCTGGAGGCTGTGGTCAAGGTTACTCTGGAGGGTGAGCCTGATTTTCAGCTTGAGCACAGAACAGGACAAGACAAAAAAAACATATTCTTTCTCAGTTTGGAAGATCAGCTGCAGATTTCTAATCCAACTCTAGCCAGACGGGTTTTAGTAAATATTCTTGAAATTACTTCAAAGTTGCCAAAACAAGGCAAGGAAATCCTCAGTCAAATACTTTTCAACAACATCTGGACTCCAAAAGAAATCAAGCTGTTCATTGGACGAACGTTGGGCATGGATCAGGAAAAAGTCTCAAACATCCTTCACTGGGTATGCACCTATAGGCTAAGCTGCATAATGGCTGTCACTGCACTGAATCACAAGAATCCTATAGGATATATTCAAGATTGTATGTCATGTGAGGAGGACAAAGATCATGAGACTATCCTTAGTGAAATGAAGGAAAATAACTATCCAGAAGATCTCCTGTCACAACTGGAAGACACTCTTCAATACGTTGAGGCCGTGTTGCCCAGATGTAAAGGAGTGGACCTAGAGTCAGACGTGATTGAAGACTGTAAAAGGTGGATAGTTTCAATAGATTTTTCCAACCCTAACACTGACATGTTAAAGAGCATCCTCATTGTCATGTCCATAGCTGTGAAGACATGCACAGCCTTCATCACCTCCAGTGGAAAGAGCGTTCAGGGATACTTTCCCAGACTGACTCAGCTTGCATCATTACTGCTACTGCTGCTACAGCAGTCCCAGGACAAACGAGGATGCCTCTTGGAAATCGGAACCGGTGAGGGTAAGACCTGCATCTTAGCCATGTTTGCCACCATCCAGGCGATACGAGGTACTGCGGTGGATGTTGTGACCAGCTCCCCTTTGCTTGCCATTCGTGATCAAGAGGAGTGGAAAAAACTCTATACAATGTTTGGTGTGACCTCATCAACTGTTCCTCCACAACACCAAACTAAAAGTTCCTTTGAAGACCATGACAAGCTGCTCGAAGAAGCTTATTCTATGCAAGTAGTTTATGGCACTGTTTGTACTTTTGCTGCAGACATACTGAGGCAAGAGTTTGAGAAGAAAACAACTCGAGGACAGAGAAAGTTTGACTGTGTTATTGTGGATGAAGTGGATTACATGACGTTGGACAGTGGAGTCCAGGTAACCTTCTTGTCACATCAAGCCAGTGGGCTGAGACACCTGGAACAAGTCCTAGCAAGCATCTGGGCCTTGATGTCTACCTGCCGTCCGATAGAAATATTTGAAACAGGCGAGATCCAATGGGGAACTAGGATCCAGTACTGTCACAAGGTTGCCAAGCAAGCTGTGGTTGGCTCAGAATCAGACTTTTCAGAAGATGACATACTGTTGCTGGGTGTGAAGCTGGGCCTTTATTCTCAGCAGGATCTCAATAAAGTAAATGAAGCAATGAGTCAAACTCAGACAGAGAAAGGCAGCTCTGAAGATCCCACATTGCAAGTCATTGGAACCATCATGGCCAAGTTGGGACATCAGCAGCAGCATGAGCTGTTCAGGGAACTTGAGACAGCAGTGCTTGATGGCGTGGTGGTGGACTGTTACTCACTAGTAAACAATAAAGCCAAGCGCTACGGTAAAGACGATTCTCCCGCAGACCCTGATGTGAAGATACTTCTTCTGCAGAATGGATGTGCCTGTGAAATCATGTCTGAGAAATCACTCATTGAATCAACTCTTGAAAAACTGAAATCCAAAATAAGATTTTCTGGTGAGTGCTCGTTGAAGTCAGTGGAGGAAACTCAGGGATATGTTGTGATTCCATCTTTCTTAAAAGAGTATGTTGAGAACCAGTTGCCCATTTTTGCAGAGAATGCCTTGAGAGCCATTCAGATGGCGCTAGACAGAGAGTACATGATTGAAAAGACACCAGAGGTTGACAGGCCTGGTTTCTGTAGTGAGCACTCTCATCACTACGATGCCATAATTCCTGTAGACTTCCAGGCCAGTGGGGTACTAGAGAAAAACAAGCGCTGGGGTGAGGGCCTGCAACAGTTTTTGGAGATGAAACACCAACTGGCAATTTCACAATTATCTAACGTTACAAACTACATGTCAAATGTCCACTTCTTTAAAAAGTACCTGACAGGCAAAGGGATTTTTGGAGTCTCTGGGACATTAGGGGGCGAAGCAGAGAAAGCATTTCTAAAACGGCAGTACAAAGCAGCCAGTTACATCATTCCAGCTCACCGTCATAAAAAGCTTGTAGAACTGCCAGCAGTTCAGGTTTCTGGAGGAAAAACTGAGTGGATCCAGGTCATCTGCGAGACCACATGGAGAGCTGCAGACAGGGGGCAGGTTGTTTTAATTATCTGTGAGGATGTCAAGACTGCCAAGGAGCTGAAAAGTAAAATACAGGTTCAAAAAAGACACGCTGCTGAGATCAGCATGTACACAATCAGCGAAAAGCACAACATTGAAAAGGAGACTTTCAGGAAGGGACACATCATCATAGCTACAAACCTTGGAGGCAGAGGAACAGACATAAATGTTCACCAAGAAGTCAATGAGTGTGGAGGTCTCTTTGTGCTTCTCACATACTTCCCTGGAAGTCATCGTGTAGAGAGACAGGTGTTTGGACGCACCGCCCGCAAAGGAAACCCAGGAATGGCGCAGATGATACTTAACCGGGATCTTCTAGCACCAGCATACCAAGGCCACTCAGTGGAAACCATGAGACAACTCAGAGAGGAGTATGAAGTCAGACGTTTGGATGGTATGGAGAAAAATGAGCTGCTTCAAATTGAACTGAAGGAAAGTCTGTTCTCCACATTTTGTGAGTTTCTCTGTGACTTTGACAAGCACTACACAGAAGAGGAGAGAAGGGACATCAAAAAGCTGAAATCAAAAGATCTTCCTGAGTGTTTTAGGAGCCATCGTCAAAAGTTTGATTATGAGACTGCGATCAATGCTTTGAAAGAATCATGGGCCTTGTGGCTCATCCTCCATGAAGAGCACTTCAGCAAGCATGACGATATCCACCTCCTGAAAGAAAACCTTATGAAGGGGTTGAAGAAGACTGCAGATCAAATCTTAAAGGGGAGGAGCAACAATTTCTATGACTACATTAAACTGGCAAAAAGCAGAACTGACATACACCGCAGCAACAAAAAGGAAAGCGACTTTGGAGCATTGCTGTACTGGCAGAGTGCTGTGCAGTGCGATCCTTTCTACTGTGCTGTGGCACTTTATAACCAGGCGTACATCACAGTCAACCTGCAAAGGAGCGGCTACAAAGAGGAAGCAAAGCAGTTATTAGAAAAAGCAAAGACTGCTGTGAATGTGTACCTGTCAGAGTCAACAAACACCATGATGTTTTGTAATTTCGCTGTGGCTCATGACTTTTTACCCCACCACAAAGACAGCAACCTGCAGAACCAAATGAAAGCCAGAATGAGTGTCTTCAAATGTTGGAAAGGATACATTGAGAATGCCCTGAAAGCCCTCCAGCACATTGAGAACAGCAAAGGAGAGGCTATCTTAGAAGACTCCAGTGTTTACAGCCTTTCCAAAGACAAAGACCCCATCACCACGAATGAACTAATGGTGCTTCATGAGTTTGGTCTCTGCATCGTGTTTGAGGTTAAAAAGAAGCCAGAGTTTTCCATCGACGCCTTTCTTTGTTTTTGTCTAGGAGTTGTCCAAGTGACAGCAGGTATCCTTGTTTGTGCTCTGTCCTATGGAAGCGCCAGCCAGTTTGGGCTTGGACTCATCAGTGAAGGGGTTTCTGACATGATTCACGGCATAAAGGGAATGATACAAGGAAGCTTTGACTGGGCGGAGTGGGCAATCTCCAAAGCCATCAGCATTGGGGTGTCTCTGGTCTTTGGTGGACTGAGCAAACTCAAGGGAGCTGTAAGGGCTGTACGAAGTGGTGCCAAAGGTCTGGTTGCTGGGGCTAAATGTAGCTCCGTCCTCACAGTAAAAGAGTGCTGTAAACATGCAGGGAAATATGCTGTTCAAGAACTGACAAAGCAGGGATGTGTCGCTGTGCTGAGCTACACTGTCAGCAATGCACTTCCAGCTGTGTTTGAAAGGATTCTGAATGAGGCCTTCAGGGATAAAGTCTTTAAGATGATAAAATCTAATAGCCGCCTGGATTCTGCTCTCACAAACTTCATTTGTTCAGCAGTACCAAAGACGGCCATGGAGCAAAACTTCACCAACTTCACAATAGACATGAGTTGTGAGAATGAAATCCGTCTATCAGTGGACATGATGACGCGAGACATAATCCCTGACCTGATGATGGACTGCACCCAGGTTGCTAAAGTTCTTGATACCCTGTCAGAGGTCTGTGGTTCTGTGGCACGGCACATGGAGAAACAGAAAGAGATGAAAGTGTTGATGAAGATTTTGGAGTCAGCTCAGTATATCAAACTCTGTGTAGAAATCTTGAATTCATTTCCCACAGAAGACGTCATTCATAAAGCCTTTGTGCCTGGGTTGTTGAAAAGCCTGGATCAGCTGCCGCAGGAAAAGTATGACAAGGATGGAAGGCACTCATTAGCTGATGTGAAAAGGCTTAAGAAAGACCTTCTCCACATAATAGCTACAAGTGTTTCAGAGTCATTTGTTGAAGCTTGTTCAAGACACATGACCTCCATCATCACCAGAACCTGCATGACTCGCATAAACAGTGCTGCTGGTAGTGCTGTTGGGAACCTACTGGGCAGGGCTAATACTCAAAGTTTTTTTGACAACCAGATGTATAAACACCAAATGAAGGAGGCCATCCGCAGACCATGTGAATCTCTATCAGAGGAGGGCAAACAGGACCTTCATTGTTACATAGAGGAGGTTTGTGATGTTGATCGTCCTGCTTCAGCTTTGGACATCCATGTCCTCACTCAAAGTGACGCTCTCCAAGGCAAAGGCATCAGAGTTATAGTTGTGGACAAAGATAAGAAGAAGCTTTCTGAGGATTACTTTCCAGGAAAGGACAGTTCTGCAGGTGATATCGTCCTCCAACTGAGCAAAGACCCAGAAACACAAAAACAGTGAGTAACGATTGAGAATCTCATATTGATGACATTGACCTAACCCTAACCCTATCTTCTTAACTCTAACCCTTTATTGTGTTAGAGTTAACACAATAAAGTTGTGTTAAAGTGTTATTGTGTTAAAGTAGTAACTCAATAAACTTTATTGAGTTAAGAAGTATTCATCAATTCATTTTCATATTACCTTATTCACAGCAAGCGTCCTCCAAATACACATTATAAAAAAAACATTCAGTTTATATGCAGAAATAATCCATTAAATTCAATCATTTCAAGTCAAATACAACCATTCCAATTCAATTAAATGCGCTAAGCAAGATAGTTACATTTCTATTCAAATTGGTAAAAAGATCTTTATCTAAAGAAGACAAGTTGACTGCATTGAGTCACTTCCTGTGCAGAAATCTTTGGTTTAATGTATCAGGATATTTTCATGAAATCATGAATTGCCTGCCACGTCTTAAATTAGGTCTTAAAAACCTCAGATGACCTTGAGGTCCTTCTGGTTTGCTCTGTTAGATGGTGTTCCATCTGTATAAAAGTGTTTTGGTATTTCTGTTTGTAATTTTCAGGACGTTTGCAGAACGGCTTGCTGGTGAAACGAGGCCCTACAGCGGACATTTCGACATTGTGAAGCCAGATGGCGCTGTGATTCCCGTGAACTCTGCAGATATGAACTGCTTCTATCATGCTGTGGTCCAGGCCACCAGCGGCAGTACCGTTGACCACAAACAGAGGGCAGTGCAGCTTCGAAATGAAATGAAGGATCTGGTGAGTATCATGACATTGAAAACATTAACAAAACACAAAGTGTGCTGATAATGAAACTAAAGTATTTTTATGTAGAAATCATTTAAACGTTTTGAGAAATACCAAACATAAAAACTTCCAGTCACTCTGGCAGAAACTCACAGCCTCCTGCTCCTCTCACCTCAGTCTGTTTTTAAAGCCTTTCTGAGTTTTTATTTAGCTTCACTTTATCCGAATAAAATCACACTGAGGTTAAAAACTTCTTTTTGGAAAGAGTCCTGGCCAAGAGGCGTCAATAAATAAAACACTAACAAGTAACAGTTTAAAGAAAACAACAAGCTATGAAAACCCGGCGCATGGTTTTGAAACTTTTACTTTGGAGGTAAATGCACAGTGAGATAACATCAGTTAATTTCAAAGTTTTCTGCAGCAAGTTACAGGATCAGAGAACAGAAAAAAAAAGTCTTCTCCGCCAATTCAGTCTGAGCAAATGGTGCATAAAAAAGTGGCCAAACCAGAAGAGTCAACGTTTCTCAGTGCAGATAGGCTGGCAGGAGTCCAGGTAATTCTTATAGATGAAAACTGAGCAGGACCAGACTGGACATCCCACCTGTGAGGATGAATCTCAGAGTCTGTTGGGATTCTGCGGTTTGTAAAGAGCCTCAGAGAGCAGAGGTTGACAGTCAAAACATCCCTATAGTCCAACACAGACAAGCAAACTGCAATGACAAGATAGTTTTTATCTCTGTATTACAAACAACCTATTTAAAAAATAAAACCCAACTTTGATTTTAACCTTTCTACTAGACTTTCCACATTTGATTTAATTTCCTATGGGAAAAATTAACCAGTTTAGTTGTATTTGTTTTAAGAACAAGTTTTAAATGTAATAAAGAGTGTTGGATAGCAGCAAAGCCTTTCTGTAATAGTTCAAAGAACGGAGTAGGAGTGGATCCAGTGCAATAAATAATTGTCATCTGCATAAAAATACAAATCAGACACATTTTGTCCCAATTCATTTATATAAATTATGAACAGAAGGGGATCTAATATAGATCCCTGCTGTACCACTGGTACATCTCCAGACAACAAATCATATTTAATACATTGTGTCCTCTCCTGAGATAAATTGTGAATCAAACAGCTTGTTTTGAAATACTAGAGTCCCCAAGCATTGACTACCAGAATTTTGTACTGAATGAAATTGTTCTGATAAATCCACAGCACAGCATTGCTTCTATCCAGAGCTTTTCCAGCTCCCAGAGAAACCAGTTTAAACTTAAAATGACTCTGAACTGTAAGAGTTAACCACAGAAGACTGGGTGAAATTGATTGTCTATGAAAAAGAGAACATCAAGTTATTGGTAGCTCAGCTGTAGCAGCCAATCAGAGACTCAGTTCAAAGAATCCAAAGTCGACAACTTCTGTCTTATCAGGACTTAAAACAGAAAGATGGAGTCATCCAGATGTTTATGTTTTCCAGACATAAACTCTAACTAATGGACTGGATTAATCAGGATTTATGGACAGATAGAGCTGATTTTCATCAGCATCACAGTGGATGTTTATCCCGGTTTCACCAACCGGGTGAATATCTGGCGATTGGTGGTGGATTAAGAGGAATAAAACAAAGTACTGATAAATGTTGTTGGTGGATCTCAGCTGCTGAGTTTATATTTATATCTCCATTGTAATTTAAAATATCTGCTTAATTCAGCATCTTGTTGTCAGAAAAGACAAACTGAATGTAGCTCTGATGTAAGGAAAAGTAGACATGATGAAATGTTTGTGACGTGTCATGGTTCAGCTGCTTCAGGACACAGGCAAGTTCGCAGCAGCCGTCAACCTGCAGAGAGGATATGAAGAAACCCACAGATACCTGAATAAGTACATCATCAGTGGAGGAGGCAGGAAGACGCAGCAAGTCATCAAAAAAAACTTCCAGGACAAACTAAACACAACAGACATGCAGGATGTCCAGGAGCTTGAGGCCAATCTGATAAAAACTTACGACCTGGGTCTGGTTGGAAGGTTTGATGAGTGAGTTCATTCTGTCCAAAGATTTAAAATCGCAGCCGTCACTCTGCAACACACAGTCATCTCTACTTGATGTTTGGTTTGTGAAGCATCAAGGGCCTGCGGAGGACAAACAGACCCAACGCCGATAACAACAACCGGAGCTGTCCTGTGAATGCAGACCACATCCCACCTATCAACGCCTTCCAGAAAGCTCATGAGATGCTGCAGAAACCAGAGAGCGAAGCCCTGAGGGACAGGCTGAAAACAGAGCAGCCTAAGCTTTACGCCATGATTGATAAAACCGGAAAGCGAGGGCTCTGCAGAGAGGTTCTCGCCGAACATCACAAGCAGGCGCTGACCACCGGAAACAGCAAGGGGTCTCACAGAATCAGGTGAGAATGCATCACTTCCTGGCTGATTTCAGCCCTTTGCTGATGTCACTTGCTCTGTTTGCTGCAGGGAGAAGCTCGCTGAAGTTCTGGTTTCTGGTGATGCTCATAAAGCAATGAAGATGTCCTTAATAGCGGCCAATCCAGAGATGTCGGAGTCTCTCCGGAGAGATGCAGGTGCATAACAGAGACTGATTCAGCTGCTGCTGCAACTAGCCTGCAGAAAAACAGGCTGTTTCAACCAGTCGGCTAATGTTTGCTCTCTGTGCAGGAATTTATCAGCAAAACAAAAGACCTGATGTCATGTCCACCAAAGCCATCAGGACGTATCACGGCATTGGAGACAGACTGCTGTTGGATAAATACTGTGAGATGGGAGTCATTGACCAGAGCTCTAAGGATGATCTTCGTCAGTGGACAAAGTCCCAGCTTTACTCCAGGAATTCAGCAGAATATCATGAACTGCTGGAAGTGCTGAAGCCGTCTGCTCAACACCAGAAACGCCATTAGATGTACATTCATCTAACTATTAACACTTATATATACGAAACCAATTCCTAGAGTCCAGCCTATGTGTAACGAATTGGTCTGAATTGTTCTAAAATTTGTAAATATAGCAGTAAGTGAGGAGAGGCTTTTAATATATGTTCGTTTTAAATACTTTTTGTAAACAAATTCGTTTTAAAAATAAAATAAACTAAAGAATAAGCCAAGAAAATGAGGAAATGGAGGATTGTGAAGATAATGTATTGGCAAATAAATAGTTGACTAATTGAAAAACTAACTAAATAACTAACTAGATAAATAAATATAGGAATAAGTAGATAAATATGATAAATGAAAAACTATCTGAAAGCTGGAACAAAAGTCGAAGAAGAAAACAAGGAACAGACAGGAATGTGAAACATAAAAATAAGAGGGGAATAAAAATGTTTTATAAAGGAAGAGGAAGCAGTTTTAATGTCTGCAGGAGGAGATACACATGCCCAAGTGGAAGGAGACGCCAGCCACTTCCAGAGAGCTGGAAACACCCAAAGGCTAACGGTGGAAGTTTGTGACCCAGAGATACTGAAACTGCGCTCAAGACTTCACATGCAGAAATATAGGACATTGCATTGTATAGAAAAGATAGATAAATGTGTGTTAGCAGCTGGGTTTGTTGTTTGCCCCTCCCCTAATTAGCAGCTGCTAATCTATGTAAACAGGGATCTCAAATCACAATAAAAGGAGGAGAAGAAAGAGGGGACATCAGAACTGGTGTGGAAACAGAGACAAGGAGATGTCCCTGGGCAGAGTTCTCAGTTCAATTGTAAGAAATTTAACCGTCTCTCTGTGTTCTTATTTTTGTCCAGCGAGAATGTCAGGTTATAGATCTGACATTAAATTGGTCCTTCGTATGCCTGACTTCTGCATAATTATAACACAGTCTGGGAACAGCATGTCACGTCACTTCACACAATGTGTTATTACTTCAGTTACAATTCTGTATGCTGTATGATCATCATGAATCATTAAACATAATCAACTTTCTGTTTTAATTCAAACATAACTTCTCATAATAATCATCTGAGTTTAATTCACCATTTTATTCATCATGTTTTTCATTTCTTAATCTGCTTTTCATTACATCAATTCTTTGTATAGTCATTATTAAATCAAAATACAAGAATAAATTTCTTATAATGAATCAGTAATTAAAATGCAAGAATATATATATATTTTAATCATCAGTAAATCAAAATGCAAGATCACTTATGTCTCTCAGGCCTTAGTGATCTGTTTTATGCGTATACCTGTAAAGATCTCACCACTCTATACCAGTTTTTACGACAATACCTACTACATTTAGTGTTAAGAACAAGTATTGTTTTTGTTGTAGCACCTCTGTCACTAAACTGTCAATGTATGATGTCCTGAGGCATCCTTCTGATATAACCTCCAACCCTAACTGGGACGTCACCCTGAGGCGTCCTGAGGGAGGAGCCTGCAGCAGATATGAAGTCTGGTCTGAGTTTCTGTATCGACTCGTCAGCAGAGATCAACAACCTGTGAAGAGCAAACATGGCCAGCAAAATGCCTCGTGAGTATATCTCTAACTTCCAGCCCTTTTCTCTAAATGTTATTTTCAATCTGCTCTGAAACACCGTTGGATCGAACAAACATCATTTACAATGCTGCTGAACTTTGAATATTTCTGATTTGATTTGTGGTAAAACTGAAAATGTTTGAAGAGTTTTTATGGGACAATAAAGGTCAACAGATAAAACATTTCTCTGCCTCTGACATAATTACTGTGGGTCTGTTTGCGACTCGGTTTCGACGTGTTTATCCGTGACCACACCCTTCCTGTTTCACCAAACTGCTGCAAACAGACTCCAGTAGTATCAACTTGCTTGGTTGCTTGGGGAGTTTGTGGAAGAAAGCTCAACATTTCTCAGTCTTCCTTTTATGACACTTTATCTGAGTGCCATAAAATGATGAAGGTGGAGCTCAGCTCCTACACACACAGACACTTTACAGTAGATCCTGCCAACAGGGAGTTCAATGTGCTTTACAATCGGTGCTTTAAGTTGATGATTTAAATTAGTTAAAGAGTTTCTGTCTGAAGAAACGAGAGCATCAAGTCATTCACTCCTCCTGGTCAGCAAGGACAGTGGAGAGGAAAAACTCCCCTTTAACAAGAAGAAACCTCCAACAGAACCAGAACCAGAGAGAAGGACCTCATTGCAGCAAACAGAAAGGGGCAGGGACGGACCACTGTCAGTCACATACCTTATTTGGAAATGGGACATTGCACTCCGGAAGTAAAGGGGGCGGTATTTCCTATATTATCCGCGATCTTCCGTTTTTATTTTCTTTTGAAATCTGTGATATACACTGCTCAAAAAAATAAAGGGAACACTTAAACAACACAATATAACTCCAAGTAAATCAAACCTCTGTGGAATCAAACTGTCCACTTAGGAAGCAACACTGATTGACAGTCAATGTGATTTTGTTGTCAGCACATTCAACTTTGTACAGAACAAAGTATTCAATGAGAATATTTCTTTCATTCAGATCTAGGATGTGTTATTTGAGTGTTCCCTTTATTTTTTTGAGCAGTGTATTTTCACCTTTAGGAAGGATTTTCATTCTCTTTTCTTTTCTTTTCTTTTTTTTTCTTTTCTTCTCTCTTTTATTTACTTCTGTGCAGCTCACAGTTTTTAACAAATGCTGTAGCTTTCTGTGTACTTCTAAACATTTTAACTTTAGACCAAATGTTAAGTTTTAACATTTTAACTCAACAACCTCTACCTAACTACAGGTTAAACACAAGCTCTAGGTTGGTAACCCCAAGATCACTGGGTCTTCTAAAACGATAGAGTCTCTGAGAACAGTTCTTAAAGATATAGACAGTGTTTTCAGCAAAGTTGAGCTGACTGTCCAGGAATGACCCGAGGTATTTAAAATTAGCCACAGTTTCAACAGGTTGGCCATCAAGTGAAACTGGAATCACTTTCAGGTTTTTTTTATGTAACTTAATTATCTCTACTTCCTTAAGAAAATGAAAAGGTATGTTCTTTTGTGAGGGATTTTAAATTTTACGGTTCCAGTAATTCCAGAATTAATAATAAATAATAAAGACTTTATGGTATTCTGATTTAGTAATGTAATTATATTAGTTGTGTTACCATCCCCAAGCCACTAGAGGCAGTAGCAGGCCCGAAAAGATGCGACTAAGGAGCAGATTTAGAAGTATACTGAAAACTACAGAATTTAAAAACTGTGAGCTGCGCTGAAGTAAATAAAAGAGAGAAGTTCAAATACATGCTGGGAGTGAAAATCCTTCCTAAAGATGAAGATATATGGCAGATTTCAAAAGAAAATATAAACGGGAGGCCACGGATAATATAGGAAATGGCGCCCCCTTTACTTCCGGAGTGCAATGTCCCATTTCCAAATAAGGTATGTGACTGACAGTGGTCCGTCCCCGCCCCTTCCTGTTTGCTGTAGTGAGGCGTACTTGGAACCAGAATCTGACCCTGGCTCAGTACCAGCAGCCATCTGCCTCATCAATTGAAATAATTAAAAACATTTCAACATTTTACTTAATAAGAAAAATGTTATAAAGAAACCCTAAAAATTTAAATATGGATATTAAATCCAAGTTTAAATTGAGGTTTAAACCTGGCAAAGCAGTGAACTGCAGTGAAAATCAGTGATTGGGTAAGACGGCTTTAAACCTTGGTAAGAACGTTTCCAAAGTTTTCAGTCAATAGTTCAACACCCAGTCGTTATCCTCATTATTCATGTGTTGTTCTCCAACAGAACCAAAAGAACCAAACCTCAGGATGGTGCTTATTGGGAAAACTGGAGTTGGGAAGAGTGCAGCAGGAAACACCATCCTGGGGAGGAAAGCTTTTGAGTCCAAACTGTCTCCTTCCTCCCTGACGTCAGTTTGTAAGAAGGAACTGGGAGAGTTTGAGGATCAGACTTTGGCTGTGGTCGACACTCCGGGTCTGTTTGACACCAGCAAACAGGAAACTATTCTGACAGAAATAGTCAGATGCATCTCATTTGCTGCTCCTGGTCCTCATGTGTTCCTGGTGGTGATCCAGCCAAACAGATTCACAGAGGAAGAACAGAAGACCGTCAAAATCATTCAGACGACGTTTGGAGAGAAGGCAGCGTGTTACACCATGGTGCTGTTCACCCATGGAGACGATCTGGAGGAGGAGAACGTCTCCATTCAGGAATTTATTCAGAAAAGCACACCTCTCTGTGCTTTTGTCAATCAGTGTGGAGGAGGATATCACGTCTTCAACAACAGAAACAAAGATCCGTCTCAGGTCAGAGAGCTGCTGAAGAAGATCAACAGGATGGTTCAGAGACACGGAGGAAGCTACTACACAAACGAGATGCTACAAGAAGCTGAGAGAGCTATTAAAAAAGCAACTAAGAAAATTCAGGATAAAAATCCAGGTACAGATCCTAATGATGCAAGGAGAAAGGCAGAGGAAGATAATGAGTTTATTAGAAATTCAATGAAGGTCGGAGCTGTTATTGGAGGCGTTGGAGGAGTTGCTGTAGGGGTTGGTGCAGGAATTGCTGCCGGGGCTAAGACGGGGGCTGTAGTTGGATCTTTTGCAGGTCCGGTTGGAGCTGCTATTGGGGCTGGTGTGGGATTAGCAGTGGGAGGTATAGTTGCTTTTGTGAAAAAGGATGCCTGTGTCATACAGTGAATATGCTTTAATTATAATTAAAGCCATGTTATCATAAACACATCACGCTTTTTACTGCTTTTATTATTTCACTAGGCATCTATGTTTAATTTTAGAGAAGTGTCACTGATGGTTGATGATGTCATCACTGATGACGTCATCACTGCATGTGGGGATGATGATGTAATTATTGCAACTAAAAGCACGAGTGTGAAACTTTAATAAAAATGATTTTTGCATATTTGTTGAACCTGTCACCATGTCAAGACATTATAAGGTGAAGCAGATAATCTGTGAAAAGCTCAAACTGTTGCAGTCTGAAGAAAAGCACCACTCACAACCACAACAACCAATCAGAGACAGAAGGAGGTGCTTAGCGCTGTCAAGCATGCTCATGCACTCACTGCCAAATGTGGCAGGAAAAACAGCATCATGCTACAGGAAAACAGTTCATCTGCCATTATTGGTAGCTATGCTAACCAGCCTCAGCATTTATGGCTGTGATGAAGCAGAGAGAAAAGAGTAGGATGTGAGCAGCACATACATGATGGTGATGGACAGCGATAAGACCCGCCTCCTGGCTCTGATTTGTTGTTTCTAATGTGTATTTCTGAGAGCCTGAAAAACGAAGCTTAGGGTTCAGTTTGTTCAGATTGTCTCATTCTTTAACTCTTTCAACAAACATATAAAAAACATTTTTCATAAAAGTTAAATACTGCTGCTTTAATGGAGGTTCTTGATTTCTGACCAATATGATTATATTTTTCATTTTATGTCTTATTTTTATGTCTTATGAACCAATAGTTCCCATTTATAAAATAAGCTGAACTCTGTGCATCACTAGTTAATCAGGATTTATGTTCATATCTTCATATTCAGTTAACCAGAACAATGAGGCCCATCTGTCAGATTAATAAACATCTTTTTTTATCTCACAGTTCTATATTAAAAATTATTATTTCATTTAATATTCTGATTTTAAATGTCATGTTTTTATTGAAAATCATCACAATTCACAGGAATACAGGCATTAATCCAAACATTGTGTTTCACTCAGTGATGAAGTTATCAGGATAAAGGAATAAATTAACTTTCAAATAATATTCTGGCTTATTAAATATGGCTGAGTCTGGAATTTTTGTAATGACTAAATTAACTGATTTCATGTTTCTGTGTAAACTCTATGTTTGTGCCTTGAAGACATTTATCTAGAAAGAGTCTATGTACAATAATCTGTGTGAAACATGTTAATTAAAGCTTTTTTTTCATGCTTTTGTAGGAGGAGTCATGTTAGAGGACATGTTATGAAACGCTGGGATCAAACCATCATTTGTGTGTTTTCTTCCTGCAGCTTCTGTATGTGATGCTAATAAAGCAGATCTCACTGAAAGCCAGCGTTGCTTCTTCTTTGAAGCTGGTGTGTGTGTCTGACTGGTGATGAGTGACTGTCCAGAGAGGATCTGATGAACTCTGCTGTTTTCAGGCTCAGACCTCAGACTGGTGCTGGTGGGTCAGGAGCGAGTGGGGAAGAGCTCAGCAGGAAACACCATCCTGGGAAAGAAGGAGCTGGACAGTCGGTTCAGCTCCGTCCCTGTGACTCTGAGCTCCCAGAAGGTCGAAGGTGAGGTTGAAGGTGGAAGACTGGTGGTGGTGGTGGACACCCCTGGCCTCTTCAGCACCCAGCTGTCTGCAGAGCAGGTGAAGGAAGAGCTGCTAGCAGCTGTGGAGCTGAGCTCCCCTGGTCCACACATCTTCCTCCTCACCCTCCAGCTGGGCAGGTTCACCCCCCAGGAGCAGAAGGGGATGGAAACGCTGCAGAAGATCCTGAGTCCTGAAGTCTCCAAACACACCATGCTGCTGTTCACCTACGGAGACCGTCTGGAAGACACCGACATCCAGCAGTTCATCAGGGAGGATGCCAACCTGATGAAGCTGCTAAAGAGCTGCAGCGGCCATTACCACGTGTTCAACAACAAGAATATGGAGGACAGGAGCCAGGTCCAGCAGCTGCTGGATAAGATCCAGACAATCTCCCAGGATGGGAGCCTGATCTACCAGAGAGAAGCCAAGTCAGAGGAGTCCATCTTGACTTGGTTAGGGAAGAAGTTCTTTAGACGCTGATGGGTGTTTGCCTTAGCATCTCCATCAGAGGAAGAAAAAGGTTTGACAACATCTGTACAAACAGTAGAAGGAGGTTCTAAATGTTTCAATAAAGGCTGTGATGATAAAGTGACTGAAAGTTATTGATCTGCTACTGATGAACTGATCCTTATGTTTCCCTGGTCCATTGTCAAACATGTCAGAAACCCTGTGCAACAGTGGCTGTAATATGGCTATGTGTCTTTTAAGGCTTATAAAATAACCTACTGTTTAAATAACTCTAGATGAAGTCCAGCACTAGCATTTTCCAAACAGCAAGACATTAATAAACACAACTCCAACATAATGACTTACAGTTACATACTTTAACAAGGTCAGTAAGCTAATATTTAGCAAAACCATTGAGAAAAAGATGGAAGAATAAATGTCTAAAAGTAAAACATTATACAAGAATAGAACCAATATTATGATGAAAGATGTCCCAGTTCTGTGTGAACTGAATGCTCAGATATATTTTAGAGGAAATGAAGCCAAAGAAGACCAGAAAACTGTGATGCAAATAACCAATAGAATAATATAATATCACAGTCCAGTATGAGGACGCCTCCATTTGGAACAGCTTTAAGTATCAATGCTAACACACTGCAGGACAGCTGGGGCTACCGCCAGCAGCTAGCCATAATAAGACACAGTCTCTGCCCAGACACAGTTAAATCATTTAATTAACACTTACCTGAGTCATGTAGGAGAACCTAATCTACTAAGTAACGACTGCATGACTACCACCAGTTCTTCCCTAAGGAATGGCAGTCAGTTTCTTGGGAGTCTTTCCTTCGTCGACCTCCTGACTTCAGCATTCCCTTCCTGGAGTTCTGCTCCAACAGGGATGACCTCACATGTTTCAGCTCCACATCGATCATCACAAGCTCTGATGGATGTCTGGACGTTTGGGGAGTGGGTGACTGAGTTTGCTCACTCTATAGCTGCTGCCCTACTGATTTCGATTCATGCAGCTCCTGATCCTGAATCTGTTGTGGCTCAAACACTGGAGCTTCAGGATTAACTGGTGGCTCTGGAAATGTTTCATTTGTCTCACCCAGTTCAGTGTTGCTGGTTTCTGTTTGTCTCCATCATATGGATCTTAAATTACCTTTATATGTCCTTGTTCACTTCATCATCATCATTTCTGGTTCCAACATCATTCACCATTTCCATGGTGTCATATCTTTTTAATATTCCTCATCCTGAGAGTCTGAGCTGCATTGTTCAGTCTGCAGTTTTAAGGGAACTTGTGGCTTCAGGGTTTTTGTCTATGGCTGAAGGGAACAAGGTAAAACCTCAATTCAAATTTCTTTTTGAGACTCAGTTCTCACTGCATCACAGAGGAAAAGCTAATGAGCTTTAGAGACTCTTCTGAGTCAAAGTCAACAATCACTTTAAGGTCTTTGAGTCTTACTATTTTACTGACTTACGATGATACAACCTCAACAATACCTTAATCTGTGTCACCATGGAGTATGCCCTTCAAAATGATCAATCTCCAGGCATTTGTGCCATACTTACTGCCAATTCAACAATAGAAGCCATATTTTTCTCTGGTCAAAGTTGCAATGGGTACTTGGTAAACTCTATACAAAGGTTGTTTGAGGAGTAAAATCCTCCTGGCTGGCTCGCCATGTTGGGTAACTGATATCTGGAGGTCTGCCTGTGGCTGTAGGGACCCAAAGTCAAACTGGGAGACACAGGATCCTCAGAACTAAAACAATCTCCCAGTTACCAACTGATTTTTACATTTCATTGTAATAAGCAATGAAAACATTATATTGTTATTGTTATGCAACTTAAACATAAAGCTATATTGCAAATTAAAATAAACTGATAAATAAAAGAACAATAAATCAAGTCAGCAGGAAGCAGAATGAAGGATTTTCTGTTTTATTCAGATTCATTCATACATGACATCATTTCCAGACATAAAGAGCCTCAGCAGCTTATTGCTTCCTGAAACTTGAAAACTCCTCAACCTGTAGAGGCATCAGCCAATCAGGAGGGAAACCAGGAAATGTGAGACTAGTGTGTGCCCCCTGATGGTCAGCAGCACTCACTGCAGCTTCAAGGTTTCCATTCAGAAGAAGCTGAAGCAGACAGAGGAGCTGCTGTCTGGAATGGAAGAAGTTTTCTGCTCTAACTCTACTTTTCTGCTTTTGAAGGACATTTTAGGGAAATCAGAGGCAGAAATTCTCCTGGACCTTCATCACTCTTCATCAGAGCAGTTCTCTGCTGTTCTGTGAAGGAGTAACTTGGTATTGACAGCTAACATCTGAAAATCCTGAGTAGGTTCAGTTTCTACAGGTTGGTTTGTTCTAAACGAAGGAAGAATTGATCGCTCTGATTGGTCAGACACCTGCAGACGTTCCTCCTGTTCAGCTCAGTAGCAGCAACAGGTGAGACAGGAATCCAGCTGCTCTTCAGGTGGGTCTCGCCTCAGGTGTTGCCAGTTCAGACGCTGATGTCATCGCAGTCCAGTCGGACCAGCGGCGTACGGCGGCCATCACTACGAGGTGGCGGCTTGTTTGTTGCGGAACGTCTCAAAGAATGCCATCATCCCTTTCCTCACATTGCTGCTGCTGCCCTTCGGCATCGGCACCAACGTGGTGCTGCTGCTGCTGTTTCCATGGTGATGGGATGTCAACGGGGGAAAGGCGACGCCGTCCATGGAGTTGGCTCGTTTCACCTTGGATGGAGTTGCACGCCAAGATTTGGTTCTGGGAGGCGGAGTCTGAGCCACCAGACACTTCTGGTACTGGAGCTGATGGGAGGAGACAATGAGATGATCCACCAGCAGGGGGCGACAACACAATGACTACAAAACACATGAATGACCACACAGTGTTGGGCATCCCAGGCAATTCAGGGTGGGATTACTATTCACATCCAGCCTGAAGGGGCTCAGATGTTTTCGCTTCATCATTTACTTTTCGGGCTTCCTCAAGTTTTCTTTCTCTGATATTAAAATTTTGTTTGATAATCTGAAATGTTTCAGTGAGACAAGAAAGCAAAAATAGAATAAATCTGCAAGGGAGTGAATACTTTTTCACAGCTCTATAGCCATCAGTTGCAGCCTGATGACATCTTACTTTGCTTGTTTGCAGTCAGAGGGAGATAGCTCCCCCTGTGGTGATAAACAGTACTGCTAAGGATGGAAACTAATTCACAGCTCAGTTTGTTAAACCTCCAATCAGTCAGATAATAATACGCAATAATACCAGCAGTACTATTAGTAGTACTATCAGTGGTACTATCAGCAGTATATTAGTAGTACTATCACTGTGATATGGCCCCTAACAGGAAACAGGAAGGCCTCCAGCTTCTCTCTAAGGGTGATTATATTTTTCTGTCTCTGAATTTCACAGATACTAAAATGTGAAAGTCTTTAGCTGTGTTCTGATTCCCTGTAAAAGCTCATAATCCTCAACGTCCTCCCCCTCCTCATCATCCTCAACATCACCATCATCATCATCATCATCATCATCCTCATCCTCATCCTCATCCTCATCCTCACCATGCACGCCGCCTGGACGGCCTCAGAGATGATCCCTGCGTCCGGTTCACACCAGAACACGTGACACTCGAACTGCTGCGTCCCAGCGTCCACGATGACGGCGAAGGTGTGGCTGTCATGGCCGACACCCAGGAAGGTGAGGAATCGCACCTGGCATTCCCAGAGTGGCTCGTCTCCATCCTGCTGGCAACCAGCAACAGTTAGACAGGTGAGGCGACATATTACCTGAGCTCCACCAGCGGCGAGGACTGTACCTCCCCCTTCCACAGAGACAGAACCCTGTCGCTGATGTGGATCACCGTTGGCTCCCAGTCGTCACGGTCTGTGGAGTTCATGATGCTTTCGATGGCTCTGTTCAACACCTCCATACCTGCAGAACAGCAGGTGGTCCGGCGGGTTGGTTACAAAACTCCCCTTTATTCAGAACTGGGTCTACTGATCGGGATCAGCAGAGGCCTTGTCCACACGTAGCTTTTATACAAACAAATCTGTCACATTTGATAAAAAGTCATATCTTACAGATCAGTGTCAGAAACGTTTTCATCCACATGAACAAATCTGCCCTGAGCATTGTCTTAAACATGCCAGACCCATAGGGGGCAGTGTAGCACAAAGCTAAAAGTGATAAACCAATTAAATTGGTTCTAAACAACCATGACTTCCTGTCAAACATGCCACCAGGAGGTTCACCTGTAGGTTGAACAACTTTTAAATACAATATTAGAACATAAAGTTGATAAAAACACAAGACGATATAGACTGGGAAACCGAGTAAGTTGATATATTGCCATAATATCTGTTGTAGACTGTAATGTGTCAATACTAAGACTCCTTCTTCCCATGAACACACAAAGACAGAGTTTTCTCAAACCTCTGTTGTGGTTGGAGTTTTTATAAATAATCATTTTTATTGATATTAACCTGGGTTTTTGTTCAGATAGAAGGACCAAATGCATGTAAATGTTTATGTAGCCTTTGGCTAGGTGTGGATTAGGCCTCAGGCTGCTGGGGAAACTGGGAACTAGATCTTTAGGATATTCTGGAGCTGACGACCCAGGGATGATTATCTGATTAGTCGGTTTAACAATCTGGGAACTAAAACAGAGCTACAGAACACCTGGTGGACAACAGGTGAGTCTCTGTCCTACCCATGGCTCTGGACACCGGCAGGTTCCCGATGTACTGGACCTCAAACTTCTGGACCTGCTGCCTCACCACCTCCAGGAACTCCACTGAAACAACAGAGCATGGTTACAGAACCTGTAAATGGTACCAAGTGGACCCGGAGAAGGTGAGTCACCTTGTCTGGGAAGGTCTTCAGGTGAGATGCTCTCCATGGTAAGAGAACGCGACGGTCTCATCAGAGCTTTCTCCGACATCATCTGCATGGAAGAAAGAATTAGGTCAGAACTGAACAGAGCAGGAGGAAACCGTGTTTCCATGATGATCAGTGAGGAGATAGCAAAAACTGGGTCTAACACAAGGTCCAACAGAACCAGAACCTCCTCCAGCAGGTCCAACAGATCCAGGACCTCCTCCAGCAGAATCAACAGACCTTGCTCCAGTTGTTTTGATTGCTGATGTCTCCATTGCAGCAACCTGATGAGCGCCTGCTGCTCTGGAGTTGTTCAGACTGATGGTAATCAGTTGATCAGTGTCCTGGTTCTGACTCAGCCCACCAAGCTGGACTCAGCTCTTCAGACTTTGGTCTTCATCAGTTCACTAGCAGGGTACTTCAGGCGTTGGAGTCTCACCTTGGAGCACATCTCGTGCAGCGCGGAGGCGATGGCCTTGGCCGGAGCGTTACAGCGAAACACATGGCACTTCAGGACGCAGCTGTCCTTATCGCCGGCCACGAAGGCGAAGTCCCTGAATGCACCACAAACACACACACAAAGAGCCTGGTGAGCGGCGGCAGCACAGGGGGAAGTCCATGGATGACCCTGACTTTCGGCTGTGAGTGTGGAGGGGTTTACCTGTCCCTGCACACATGGGGTGGGCGTGGCAAAGAAACAGAGAGCAACAGTGTTAGAGCGCAAAACACAAAGGTGAGCTTGATTTGAGCTTCTCAGCATGCAGGAGCAAAGCAGCAGCAGTGAGTCCAGCTTAGCTTAGCAAAATGACTGGGAACACCCTCCTCAGAGGCCGGACCCGTCCTACAGCTACAGGTGAGACTGACGGACAGGTCATGAACAGGTGGACTGTCCAAGCTGGGGACAGACGACATGACTGGTTTCTACAGACCGGCTTTAGTTTCAGCACTCAGGATCAACCAGACCAGATGAATCACTCTGAACTCATCAAACTCTCTGTTTGATGCGTTCTGAAGGTCTGATGGGCCTAACCCATCACCAGGGGGCGCTAAGAGCAGATATTCAAATGGGTTATATTCCTGTTCTGCTGTCGCTACATCCAGGTGGAATGAACTTTCAATGCTAAGCTTTTTACTAAGGGACAATAGTATATAGAAAACGGATGGATGGATAAATAAGTGAATTGAATTGAATAGTTTCACTCATCATAAATTAATAAAAAAAGAGAAATAAAAATAAAATTACATTATTTTAAATTTGCAAAGTTTATCCTACAGATTTATATAGATCTGATGGTTCCGATCAGATCTGCTATAGTTGAGAGTTTGGGTCATAATTTGTTTTAGAACAATTCTCAAAGCTGGTTTTATCATAAACATGTTTTGTGTATAACAAACACTATCATGTCTGGATCACACAAATAAAAATAACTTCATTCTGCACGTAATTAACGTGCAGAATGACAGCAGGCCACGTTTGGAGGCCTTAGACCCGCGGACGTCGCGGGTTCGACTCCCGGTCCCGACGACCTTTGCCGCATGTCCTCCTTCAAAAAATGGCGCCGGCTCAGCTGGCTGCCTGCAGACACAGCTCCTGTCGTGTGCTGTAACTGCGAAATAATTTCCCTGCTGGGATGAATAAATTCAAAATTAATTAAACCTATGAAATGTTTACTTGTTGTTAAAAATGAATTATTTGATTTATTTATAATTTCCTTCATTATTTGCTGTTTTAGTCTGATTTTATCCTGGCATGACTGTGACTAACAAGCTGAATATTATACTGCCCAGCGCTGTGCATTTGTAATGTCAGATAGCTACACATAACGTTTTTTACTGAAGGCGACTCACAGCACCTGTCATGTCCCAGCCTCATTCTGATTGGCTGTCAGCAGCACATGTTTACAGTCGTGTCGATGATCTGTTCAGACAACCCAACCGGGTCGCCCCGTATGTTTGTTTAACCGAGGCCAAGGAACGGTTCCCTTCTTTCACTAACTCGCCCGCTTGCCTTGCCGATTGACCCAAACTAGAGCGGACTGGTCCAGACTTTGTGGACTAGTCCAGACTTTCCCCGGCTCAGGACCGGCAGAAAAGTCATGTAGCTTGGCCCCAGCTTAGGTTGAGTCTAGACCAGCGTTCTGCAGGTCCAGTCTTTGAGTCCCGCTGGAGGCTTGGACCTACAGAACTCTGATCTAGAGTCATAATAATGTAATTGAAGTCGATTCTGAAGTTTTTTTGTTTCGAGCAACCCGGGTCTGATTGACTCACCTGCCGTTGTTGCAGCCCACGCCCCACACTCGGATGTTGATGATTGGCTGACAATGGAGGGGTGTGTGGTCTAATGGGTCCAATAAGGTCAAGGTGTCTTTCTTGAGAACCAGCATCATCTCCCGACCCTGCAGGTCAGAACATGCTCTCATAAGCATCTTCCTGCTGACTCCGGTTAGCTTAACCTGTTCTGGTTTATCAGGATCCAAGGTTGTTAATATAACATTAGTTTAGTGAGCCCCCTAGTGGCTGGTGAGTAGAACAGGTCAGGAGAACATTACGCAGGTGAATGGCATTTTTAATCCATGGAGGTGCTGTGAATATGACCAACAATATCAAACTGCAGAACTGTTGTCGTTGCATAGAAATCAAATTCACAGTAAAACCCAGATAAAAACAGGTGCAGTTCCAGCATACTGCCACTGGAGGCAGCCCTCACGTCTCACCTCGCCCCAGGCCCCAGACCTGTCTCTCTGCTCGGGGCTGCCACAGTGAGACAGCTGCTGGATGACGTTACTGACAGCTAAGCTGCTGCGACCCGGAGACAGATCCTCCTCCTCCACCTGCAGCCAGCCCAGGGAACGAACGGCAAAGCACTGCAGAGAGGCAGGCGACATCAGATTACTGCTACACAAAACTATGGTGGAGAGAGATTAGAACAGATTAGACCATCAGATTAAATCCTAATGCAGAGGAGGAGCTAAACTTTTATTCTGGCGTCATGCCCTTCATCATCACTTCCATATTATTGTCGGTGTATTGGAACAAAAGTACAGTCTTTCATAGAGAAGATATTTTTGTGCTACCTTTGAGTCAGGGTCATGGTCTGTGAGATAGTCCTCCTGCCACGAAGACCTGAGGGAAAAGAAGTTCATATAAGCTGTGGAGATGCCGATGATGACTGAACAGTAAAGGACGTCAAGACACCATCTGCATAAAACTGCTGGTTTACTAGCATAAACACTTTAGAGCTGCTGGTTACGGGGATGAAGACAAAAACTGGTGGTTTATGGGAATGTGGAGGTAAAAACTGGTTTATGGGGATGTGGACATAAAAACTACTGGAGAAACAAGTAAAATCGCCTCCACCTCCCAACTACTAGGACCTGACTGGGCCTGAGGTCCAGATGTGAGGCTAACAGAACATCTGTCTGTCCAGAAGCAACTGTTCAGAAGTTGTTTGACCCCCAGCAAACCTAACAGACGGACATTCATCCTGAGTTACCATTCCTCAGAGGCTCCCTCCGTGCCTTTGGTGGGACTCTGGTCTCCTGCCTCTTCCTGCTGAAACACCACAGAAGAAGAGCAGGCTGAGCCACACTGGTGCAACCGGAGAAGCTACAAGAGGAAAACCAGTCAAGTCTCACCTGTGTCTCCAGAGGCTTTAATGTCCCGGTAAGGCGGGGGTGCTGCCACTGGGTGGCGCCAGTGGGAACGTGCCAGTAGTAGGTCCCCGTGGAGTCTTTGATTGTCCTCCAGCCAGAGGGAAGGTCTGGATCCAGGAGGAGGTTCTGGTCTGTCCAGATGTTGTCTGCAGGGAAGCAAAAAGCTGTCATCAAACAGACACACCTATCTCTGTCACCGCCCCCTAGAGGCAGCAATGCTCCCCACAGGTAACACAGGAGTGAAGTGACGGGTTTTATCAGATCCATTCAAACTGCCTCTATAATAGCCAACCAGTTTTGATCTGCGAGTCATTGTAAAATAAATATAAAACAAATACATTTACAATATAATTATAGAATTAGTAAATATGTAGTAAAATGAACCATCAAGGAGTTAAATGTTTCAGTTTCTGTGCTTTATTTCAGGAAACAAACAGATCAGCTGCTAGAATAAAATTCGCATCACATCTGGAGCCGGTTAAAAAATCCCTGATGATCTCCGCCTGCATTTAAAACAGAGATTATGCAGCATTTATGGGAAAGATTGTAAATAAGCAGGTCCTCTTTAACAGATAAAAGCACAGAGACAAAGAATAACAATTAATCCATTATTAAATTGAAAAAACAAATATAAATGTTTATGGTCCACTAATCTGGAACCAGAAAAACCGCTGAAACACTGAGCTCATTTAAATCAAGAACAAAACCACTTGTCTAGAGCTGCCTTCCATTTCTATGAACTGGGACATTGATCGTCATATTTGATGATGACATTTGACAAAATGTAATGTTTATTGTCTCATAACAATAAAATAAATTCATAATTGGTGACTGAATGATGTTTCATGGTGAACACACTCTAAAATTCCTTGTTGCTGAAATGTGCCGTGTGAATAAACTTAATTTGGGTCTGAGGAGAAAACCACATATTTATCACTTTTAATCAACAATGTTTATTTTTATCTGTCGTTGCAGGCTTTTAAAACATATTTTAAAAGATCTTTATTATAAATTCCTCTAAGAGTTTTAAGTCAACTTTCCATCTGTCAGGTTGGTGAAAGATTTATGTTTTAATTGAAGATTTGAACTCAGACTTTCAACAGAAGTAGAGAACTTATTGATCAGTTTCTTCTGTCCAATCAGTCGCTGGGCTGAAGAGCTCCTGTCCAATCAGCTGTCCGTGTCAGCAGCTCACGCGTTGTTTTTATATTTTGCTGTGATCAGATGACATATTGATTCTGATGCCTGCATAAGGACGAAGCAGGAAATTTAACCCTCCTCTTCTTTATGTCCTCCTCGTTGACTCAGCAGTTTCATTCCCACAGATGAAGGTCACCTTGATCATCGAGGGTCGTTGCTGACTCATCAGAACCATGTTCATCACTCAGGACAGCAGAACCGGCCCAAGGTTGAAGCAGGTCCTGTTGGAGCCACCAATCACTGCAGCTCCACCTTTACCTCCACTGTTTTTAATGGTCCGTGCTTCACAGCTCACCTGGATTTCTACTTTAACTCAGTTAGCTTCATAGTTTTTAACAAAAGCATATTAAAGTCTGTTCTCTCAGTAAAGGACTGTAGAACTGGGTGATGTGCTCTATCTTCCTGATTTGTTAGTCAGACCTGTAAAGCTGCTGCTGCAGAAATCAATGCCACTAAAGAGAAACGCCTGGATGAGTTTCTCTGATGCTGAGACATTAGTCCTCTGAGCCTGGAAATGTTCTTCAGCTGAGAGAAGACCCACTTTGGAACCGTCTTTATGTGGTTCTGAAGGTTCAGGTCAGATTAAACATTGGAGGGTTAGGATTATTTTACTCTAAAGCGTAGATTTTAGTTTTAGTTGAATAAATTTAACCAACTAAAACAGACCTGGGACTAAGCATGCTGACTAATGTGACTAACACTAAAGCTAACATTCAGTCTGACCCGACCCGAACAGAAAAAGGTTCTGTTAGAGTTAACACATCCTCCGGTGAACGGCGGGTTGGTGGTTTCAGATGGATCTGGTTGAGGTTTCTATTCTGATAGGACTCGGTTCTGTCTTGTTGACCCGCGGGTAAGACTGGATTCTGATTTCCTCCTGCAGCAGCGGCTCTCTGAACCCAGATCATGTTGCTGATCCAACATCATGTATCAGGACCGGCACCATCGATCGGGTCAAACTGCTGAGCAGGAAGAGATGAAACTGAAGAAGCCGTGAATAATTAATAAACCCTCGGACACACGAACCGCTGAATCAGCTGAGAGAGACTAGACATCCTTCATCTCTGTCAGCTGCTGAGCGGAGGCCCGGGTTCTGAACAGAACCAGAACCCTATCCTCCAAGAGTCTCTGGGTCCAGATTGTTTTAAAGCATCAGCCACTCCAGGTGTTGATATCCGGCTCTGATAGGTCCAAACCAGCAGACAGGGACAGACAGCTGGATGTCCTATGCAGCAGAAACAGGACGACCCATTAAAGGACTCGCCCTCCTCTTCCTCACAAACACTTCCTTCCTCTTCCTGGTCCTCCAGACTCTGAGGGATTTTGCTGAAGAGCTGCAGGTCCAGAGGCAGAGAGGACTTCAGCTGGACTTCTGGAGGAGGAATCTCTAAAACATTGTCAGAAATAATTAAAACTTTCCATCGAGTTCTGTCTGGAACTCAAACAGCAGATTCTTTTGAAGTCATAAATCCAATTTCTGCTGATATCAAGTTAAAGACATGACGAAGAGATGCAGAAACTGAGTACAGAGTTTCATTACCAGCAGGAAGATGAAGCTGAAGGAGGTTCTAGTTGAGGGCAGAAAATGGATCACAACCAGAACCAGATGTAGAATCAGCTCAGGGATGGGAGTAATGTGAGTGATTGGTTAATATAAATCCAGCAGAGAAAACATTCATGCAGCAGAGCAGCAAACTACTGAACTACCAAAGCCGCTTCAGTCAGGAGTCCTGCAGAGCTCCACGGGTTCTGGTTCTTCTGGACCTTCTTGACAGGTTGTTCATGAGTGGTTCTGATGGATCGGCCTGCTGGGAAGGCTCACTGTGGTTCCAGGTGTGAATCCTGGTTCTGACTGAGATTCTCTGGAGTCCAGGACCTCTTAGGTGGTTCTGGAACTGTTTCCAGACTGATGCAAGTCAGACACTTTGTTTCTTATCAGTTCTAGTTCTGCAGTTTGGTCTTTGATGAGCTGCTTCGGATCTTCATCTTTGTCGAATACTAAACTCAGTTTGACCAAATGAACTCTGGTCAAACTGCAGGACTTTCTGCCTTTAACTGTGCCACTAGTTGGGATTGAAACTAAAACGTCATTGAGCATCTGAGCATTTACACCCAAAAACATCCAACATAAGCCCCAACCTGCATCAGGATTAAACATCCATTATGAGGACGGTCCTCATAATGCTGTCCCACGCCCCGGACCTAGGATCAGATGGAAACCTGAATGCGTGTGTGTGTGTGTGTGTGTATGTGCCTCACCATCATAGTTGACGATGATGATGGCCAGCATGTAATCCTTGCCCATCATGGCTCCACCCTCCCCGGTGAGTTGCAGTCAGCTGATCAGGCCCAGAGGACGGCTGCTGCAGCCTGTCTCTCCCCCGCTGTCCCGCTGTCTCTGTGGGTGTCTCTCGTCCCGCCGTCTGCCCTCCTCTCAGACACCATCAGTGTTTCTTCTCCTCCCTTGTTTTGTTCCCCGTCCCGGCGTTTTCTCTGCCTCCTCTCTGCCTCTCTCCTCTCCGTCTGATGAAGGGTGCTGTTTTCCTCCTCCTCCTGATGATGTCATCACTGCACTCCCTCTCTGCCTCACTCGCCCATCCCTGTAAAAAAATGACTCCACTACAGCAAGTTATGCTGAAAGTAAAATCTGTTGGAACATCTTCATCCTGAGGCTGAAGCTGGAACAGGAAATACGTCATCATGCTCAGTGGAAGCAATGATGCGACTCTCAGCAGCGGAGAACCTTGAAGTTCTGATGGACTCATATAAATCCAAATATTTCATTTTGCCTCAGGATGTAGCAAAGTCAGTTTTTGAGTAAAGGTCACAGGAAAAATCTACAGCTTGACAAAAAAGCAATTAGAAAACAAAAAATTGTACCTGTGGCCAATATTTTCTACTGTAGGAAGACTTTAATGTGTGATGTGACGGTGTTGACCTAATTAAAAATAGAAGGTTTCTATCTACATCAAACAATTATGCTGTGGGGAAGAATTTGCATGATTTACAAGGGCCACACACAATCAGTTTGGGGACCGCAAATGCCCCCCTGACCACCGTTTTGGACACCCTGATTTAGGTAATGCAGTCAAGCGATGTAAAGCAATATCTATGCATGAACTTCATTGGCTAGAAAAACCAAAACAAAGAATAAAAAAAAGGTCTGTAAAATAGTCACTGTAAATCCACCTGACGCCGTGCTGACGTCACACTGTTTCAATAGGCGTGTCACGGTGGCCACCTCCCGGACATTCTTGAGGAACTGGCAGCACGTAAAGCTAGCCTTTTCAACAGGAAGTAGAATTATTCACCTCTTCAAAGTAAATATGACGATAAGTCTTCTGAAGGACTTCAAACAGAGTCAAACTGAACATTTTGTTTCTGGATTCATTTTGATGACACAGTTTGAATCCCAGCCAGTGGTCAGGCTTGTTGTCCATGTGGACATTCCCTGGGTACTCCGGCTTCCTCCCACAGCCCAGAAATATGCCTGTTAGGTTAGCTGCTGCTGCAGCAGATGGGTGACCTGTCCAAGATGGACCCCACATACTCACAGACAGTTGGAGGCATTAACTGCCCTGCGTGAAAAATAAAAGCAGAAAACAGATAGAAGTAATCATCCTTAAAAAAGAATTTATATTAACTTTATATTACCTAGCTATGAGTTTTATGAATGTAAACACATTAAAACACAAACATACAGCAATATTGTTTTACTTTTGCTGCAATATACTAAATTTTGATGCTTTAGTTTTCTCTCAGTGTAAAAACTTCAGTCAGGAGTTGATTCTTTGGCACATTTGAACATGTAAATGTGCATAAATATGACTTTAACGAAAAGATAAGACAAGAGAAATCGAAGAGTCAAAATTAATTAAAAACAGGTTACATCAGAAGCTTTTATTTTTTGACATTCTGACCGGATGTGGTGACTGCAGTTATCTAACTTAATGAGTTATTTATTGCAACAACAAAACACAAGACTTTGTGTTTAGTTCAGGGGAGTTAGACAAGAAATGGCCTTTAATTAAATCCAGGGTTTACCCGAAGTTTAATTTACGCCTTTATTCTGTAAAAGCTCTTCCGGTTAGCCTAGCTGCTAGCTCCGCTCAGCCTCCCCGGAAAGAATCAGCTGATTCCAGGCTCCAACATGGAGGACATGTACGTGAAACCTGGTGAGTTTCCTCCACAGGATCCGTGCTGTCCGGGAGAACATTACGAGAGTCCCGCTGCGAGGATTACAACGGTCTGGCAGCTGTTAGCCGGCTGCTAACAGTCACAGACTGGAACCTCAATTAAAAACCTCTGTATTCAAACTTCTCCTATCTATCCCATAATAGTCTCTGAGTTTAAGTGGATTCATTATGGCGGTGATGACAGACCTGTGTGACGCGGTGAATTCGGGTCATTAGTAGCTCATCTAATGTCAACCAGCTCAAAGTATGAGTGCTGGAACACTGATGATTTATAAACTTGATGTTTATTGTTATGTTTAATTATTGATCATACATTTCTGTCCTGCTGGATTAAAGCTGCGGGTAGTTTGGATTATTGATCAGAGGTAATAACTGCAGGTGATTCCAAGCTTGATTAATATTTATTATTATTTATTATTTAGTCATCAGGGAGTCTCTGGATTCTTTTCAGTAAAATAAATGTTTATTAGAGATTATTTTCCCATCAACATGTTCAGTTTCAGAGTGTCTCTCTTTGTTGGTCATAATCAGGATTTCTGCTGGACTGCCTTTATTTACATTTCTGTTTCCAAGGTAACCAGGAGCGGGGCTGGAATGACCCCCCTCAGTTTTCCTACGGGCTGCAGACGGCTCGCGGACCTCAGAGGAACCCCTTGAGCAAGAGAGCCGTTCCAGCAGCGAATTCAGGTAGTCTGACTCACCTGAGCATTGCTTTTCCCTCACCTGTCATCTGATGTGAAACATCTGAATCTCATTGGTCTCCAGGTCCAGGAGCTCCACCCACAGCCCCTCTGTCCTCCAACCCCATGGCCCCACCCATGTGTGGAGTAGCTCCGCCTCCTCTGCCAGGTGAGAGTCAGAACTGTCTCACTGCACCTGTTCAAGGCACCTGAGTGACGACTTTAATCTCCTCCAGCTGGACGTCCACCTGAGGCCACGCCCCCTGCCCAAACAGGACCAATGAGAAGGCAGGGAGAGGCGGATAGCAGCCAATCAGAGCCCGACCTGGAGGCTGTGATGTCAGTGCTGAACAGAGCGCTAGAGGCCTGCAGGAGCTCCGTGAGGGTGAGTTTCCACCAGCAGGGAGCGCTGAAGGCCTGCATTACCGCACCTGGCCAGCAGGGACACACACTAACACATCACCTGTCTGCAGGCTCAGGTGTGTAACGAGGTCGCTAAGAGGCTCTGCCTCCTGGAGGACAGCTGGAGGTCAGGTAAACTCAGCCTACCTGTAACCAGACGCATGGACGTCCTGTCCCAAGGTAACCTGCCCCACCTGTCTCACCCTACTGTCCCACCTGTCTGTCTCATGTCTCACCTGTCCACCTGTCTGTCCACCTGTGTGTCCCAGAGCTGCAGGCCGGTCACTGGGACTCTGCTGATGAAGCTCATCGCTCTCTGATGGTCGACCATGTGACCGAGGTCAGTCAATGGATGGTCGGCGTTAAGCGGCTCATCGCTGAGACCCGCAACCTGAGTCCAGAACACCTGAAACTGCTCCAGAACCCAACGGTACCAGCCCAGGACCCAACAGAACCAGCCAAGGATCCAATAGAACCAACCCAGAGCCCAGGATGCCAGTCCTGAGTTTCCCAGAACCCTGGGCGAGATTCTGTACTGTTCTTCTCATCTTCTGCGCCGGACCAGTTTCAGTTGTTTTGGTACTGGTACCATCTGTTTCTGTTCACTTGTTTTGGACTCCTACATCCTGGGACTCTGATTCTGCTCAGACAGACCCATCATCAGAACCTCAGACGGTAAACTGAACCGGACCTACTGACATCAGAACTCTGGACTCTTGGTTCTGGAACCAGAACCTCTGTAGGTCATCAGGTGGACTCGTACCAGAAGAACCAGAACTTTAAGGCCCAGACTATGAGGGTTCTGGACTTTAGGGAACCAGAACTTCTTCATCAGAACCAGCTGTTTAGAACCAAACTGAACCAGAGCGGACCATTCAGCTGATTGGATGGAAAGCTTCAGTCGTTTGTTGATACCATAGAACCTCAGCATGGGTCCAGACCCGGTTCTGGATCCTCAGCTGAATGACTGGTAAACATTGACGTTTCCCAGCCCATAGCTCCGCTCTGATTGGTCAGTTTTCCTGTAGGGGCCACTCTGATTGGTCTTCTGAAACGATTACAGGTTTGACAATTTCCTCTCTGTGTTCTGATCCGATTGTAACCCTGACTGGTTCTGTTGCGGCGCAGCAGCAGAATAAACATCTGAAAAGTGTGGCGTGTCTTTATCGGCTTCATTAATAACCGGAAGGAGAATAAATGCTGCAGTCAGGTTTCTAATAAACCAGAGTTTCTGACTGGAACCAGAAACATTGATGGAAACATCATGTGACTCATGTCAGACTCCAGGTCCTTCCAGGTCTCTCCAGGTCCTTCCAGGTGGTTTTTGAATAAATCTGTATTTAAATTTAAACATTTATTTTCCTGTGGCATCTTTCCTGCTGTAGTTCCAGTGTTTGTCCAGCAGGTGGCAGCAGAGGATCAGACCGAGATGCTGGTTCCCACCTTACAGGTAAGGCTGGTTCTGGTCAGGCAAGTTTTCTTTCCAGGCCCGGTCTGGACGGAACCTGCTGGTTCTGGAGCGGTCCTGGTCAAACATCCAGTAAACCCGGATTGTTTTTAGGTACGACTTGTCGTTATCAGAACCAGAACCTGTCTGGTTCTGTTGTTATCAGAACCAGCTGGCAGCAGGAAGTAGGCTGGAGACCCAAATCAGCAGAACTTCAGGTTCTGATCAGAACCGGGGAGACTGTTCCAGACCCATCTCTGAGGTGGCCAGAACCTCTGGGTGAGCAGTACCAGAACCTGTCTGGTTCTGTTGGACTGCAGGCTGAACTCTGCTGACCGGGCCGCCCTCCTCTCCCTCCTCTTCATCTCTGGAGACAGGAGGAAGAGGAGGAAGCCAAGCAGAGAGAAAGATGACAGGAAGAGATCGGATCCCATCGGAACCAGAATCTAAAAATAACCCGGAGGATGGAAGAGATGCTGCAGGGGCCGACTCACAGAGATCTGTACCAGAACCTGGAGGACCAGGACTGGGCCTTCAGAACCGGATCTTTATAACCGGGCCTTCAGAACCAGACCTCCAGAACCTGCAGTCAGCCTGTAACTGCTGAGTTACCAGACCTGACGACGGGTCGGGGAATCGAACTGGTTCTGGTTCCATGTAGAATCCTGGATGTTCTTAAAGGGCCAGCACCGCCAGCATGCGTTGATGAACCCATGAACTGTTGGAACATTAATAATGTGTTCATCTGGAATTAAATAATCCTCTTTCCCGTTCATCCTGAGATTTTTTGATGCTAATCTAGAAATATTTGCAAAATTGACATTAAATTTGTATTTTATTACTCAGCATATTAATCACGGACTTTAACTAGACATGAAGTAAAGCTGGGGCAGCAGAAATACTGCCACCTACAGGTCACGTAAAGCCAGTTCTGGATTAGCGGGAATAAATTAGTAAATCTGATGTAGTTTAGCATCTCCACAGGGCCACAGAAGAAGCATGTGAAGGGCCACATGTGGCCCCCGGGCCTTCAGCTTGACACATGTGATCTAAGAGGACAGAGGCCCAGCAGGGACATTCACTGATTGGGTTGGGGTAGCCCAAACCCAAACTCTCTCCAGAACCAGAACTTTCTCTCTCTCTCTCTCTTTCTTCCTCTCTCTCTCTCTCTTTCCTTCTCTCTCTCTCTCTCCTTCCCGCTGTCAGCTCTGGCTGAGGACTCAGTTTCCATGGCGACGCAGCACGGCCTCTGATTGGCTGAGGGCGCAGTGGGCCGGGGGCCGAGCCTGTAAAGCTTCGGCGTCTCAGTTCTGATTCTCATTTCGGTTCGAGAGACGAAGCGGCTCTTCCTCGCTGCTCTCTCCCTCCATCTTCCTCCTCCTTTTCCTCCTCCTCCTCCTCCTCTTCCTCAGACAGTCGGTCCGACTCCTCGCCTTCGCCGCCTCCATCATCATCCTCGGAGCCAGTCGACCCCTGACCCTCACCATGGCAACGGTCATCAGCACGCGCTTCTCCGATGAGTATCAGCTGTACGAGGAGCTGGGGAAGTGAGTACCACCTTCATCACCCTCCTCTTCCTCACTGACATCACACCAATAATTTTAATCTATCAATAAATGATCGATCATGTTCATCCTGAATTAAGCTGTTTTAATTATTATTACTATTATTTCTTTATGACTTTATTGGACGTTTTGATCATTTTTAAAAGTTTCATGAAGCTTTGCTGTTTATAATAATGTTCATCACGTTGATTATTGATATTATCAATATTACATGTTTCATTATTTAATTAAAACATAAATCTGTGTTTATATGAATTTAATAATTAGATTATTTAAAGATTCAGCTGGTGATTATTACAACTATTGATTATAGATTATAAATAATATCAGGTCTAGATCATAAATTATAGATTACATCAGGTATGGATCATTGAATATATCAGGTATAGATTATTGATTATGAATTATACCATGCACAGACTATAGATTACATCAGCTTTAGATGATAAATTATATGGTATGAGGTATGGATTATTGATTGTGCTGCCGATCAGTCGCTGATGAGCAGCAGGATTAACACATCGATGGACGGATGAAGGGAAGAGTGAAGCACCTTTCTGACCCCGTCCCACTCACCACCCACCCACACACACACACACACACACGCACACAGTCTCCCTCACACTTAATGCCAGGTCTCTTACATAATGCGATGGTGGGCGGCAGATTGCAGCTCAGAAGAAACTCGGCGCTTTCAGCTTCACTTCCCCTCAGGAACGTCTCCAACTGATTATTGATTATTGATCTGAAGGGATCAGGTGGACAGCAGAGATGGCGGGGTTGTTGACGATCATCTCTATGTCAGAGTCTCTCATTCATTCATCAATTCATTCATTCATTCATTTAAACACAGTAAGATGAAGATGGAGGTCAACATCCCAGGCCCTCAAGCTGCAGATTCAGCCTGAGGTCAGAGACATGACCAGAAACCCCAGAGCTCCATCCCTCTGTTAGCAGGTCAAAGGTTAAATGTCAGGGCCCTGAAAGCCTCTTCTCTCTAGAAACGCGATGGTCACCAGACTGAGGTCAGCAGAGACTTCTGGGAAAACATCGAGACTCGAGAGGAGATGATGGACAGGGAGATACAGAACCAGTCCCAGCAGATCTGTCAAGCACGGTAGAGGAGGGATGGTGATGTGGGTCATCTCTTCATCTTCTGGAGGCAGTGTTAATCGATCTGTCCTACAACATGGCCCAGTCAAAGGCCTGAGCAGGAAGCTGAATGAACTACATATACGCTGAGAAGAACGGACCAGAACCATCCGGCTCCGATGGACCCACATTCACTTCCCACCCCGACCTGGAAGGGCTGTTTCCATGGCAACAGCCGCTCCACTGGGATGGGTCAGTTAGCTTAGCTTAGCTTAAACATTCAATAGTTCAGTATGTCCGTGTGCAGCGCCCCCTCCTGGTTGCATCACAAGGACTCTTTTCTGGAGGGGGATTATGGAACAGGAAGTGACATACTGCACTTCCTGCAGGATGGAGTTCCAGGTTGGTTATGAGTCCAGACCAGACCAGAAGCTTCGGACCCGTCCATGTCTGTTCTGGTGTTTCCTGAACAGCAGGTCCAGACGTCCACTGAGTCCGTCCACCAGGAGGCGCAACGACCAGCTTCCTCCTCCGTCCCTCTGTAGACATAGCAACCATGGGACTGGAAACGCCTCCAGAACCTTTCCTGGACGGTTTTCTCTGGTTTTAGCTGTTTTACTGGTGGATGGACGGCCCCAGCTGTCCATCTGTCCGCCTGTCCATCTGTCTGTCTGTCCTGTGACTGATCAGTTCCTCCTTCTGTGTTTCAGGGGAGCGTTCTCCGTGGTGCGGCGCTGTGTGAAGGTTCTATCGGGTCAGGAATATGCTGCCAAGATCATCAACACCAAGAAGCTGTCTGCTAGAGGTGAGAGGTCAACAAATGGCAGACATGTTTCCATCTGAGCTGCTGCTGAGATGCTACTGGCCCAAGCGGGAGGAGAACTGACGCGATTGGCTGAACCCTAACGAGGTGAACCGTAATTGGCTGAAAAGGTTAACCTCGTTAGGCTGAAACCTAACGAGGTTAACCGTAATTGGCTGAAACATAACGAGCTTAACTGTGATTGGCTGAAACCTAACGAGGGGTTTTGGAGTTTGGGTCATGTGGGTTATCTAAGGACACCGTTTAGTTGTTGGCAGCAGTAAGTCAGGTTCTGCCTTAGGAAACTGGTTCCACTGGAGAGGAGACCTGCCTCCCTGTCTGCTGGTTCTGCTGCAGCTTCCTTCCTGTTAAAGGCAGAAAGTCAGAATGGGGATTGCTGCAAGTTAATGAAACCTCTAAATATTTACAACAATAAACTGGACGTCATGTATTGACCAGTTGAACTGCAGCTGTTTACTGTCATAAGGCTTTATGCTGTTGCTCTAATTTAGTCTCTAGCAGATGTATAGTCAAAGCACGGCTGTTTGGATCTGTACAGAACCAAACGGAGGAGAGGACCGCCCTCACACACACACACGCAGAGACACACACACACACATACCCCCGGCTGAAACTTAGTCAAGCTGAAGGATTTTTCACTCTGGGAATTTTTTCACTATTCTGGTTTTAAGATTTCCTTCGGTTGCTTAGCAACAAGCTGCAAAGTTGACAGAGAATATTTCTGTGTGTGTGTGCGCGCGTGGGGGTGTGTGTGTGTGTGTATGTTCTGCTGCTCGGTGTTACATAACGTTCCTGCAGCTGTTTAACACACCTGATCAATCAAACAGCTGCAGCTGAAAGAAACTGACTGGATCCCTGATTCAGTCAGGGATCCAGAGTCTGGGATCGAGAAGTCTGAGAACTCGGGGAACCCGGGGAACTTGGGAAACTCGGGGAAGATGGGGAACCTGGGGAACTTGGGGAACCTGGGGAACTTGGAAGTGAACTCTTCCTTTCCTGTCTGTATCTTTCTCCAGCAGCGTCTGTCCCTCTGCTCTGCTTCATCACTTTTATTTTTTATTTTTCTGACTTTTGTGCAGAAATTTGGGCAAACTCTCTGCTATGGGCTTTACAAAGACAATTGGTCTGGGTTTCCCTGAATGACCCGGTACCATCATGACCCGATACCACCGTGAACCAGTACCTCTGTGGTCCCGCTGAAGGGGAGGTTCTGTTAGCTGCTTATAGATAAATGGTTAGCAGCTGTTAGCAGTTAGCAGCTGTTAGTGATTAGCTGCGTATTGGTAATTGATCAGCAGCTGTTAGCAGTTAGCAGCTCTTACTGGTTAGCAGCTGTTAGCAGTCAGCAGCTAGTAGTTGTTAGCTGCATATTGATAATTGATCAGCAGCTGTTGCCGGTTAGCAGATGTTGGCTGTTAGCAGCTGTTGGCGGTTAGCTGCATATTTTTTAATTGATCACCAGCTGTTAGCGGTGAGCTGCATATTAGTAATTGATCAGCAGCTGTTAGCGGTTAGCTGCATATTAGTAATTGATCAGCAGCTGTTAGCAGTTAGCTGCATATTAGTAATTCATCAGCAGCTGTTAGCAGTTAGCTGCATATTAGTAATTGATCAGCAGCTGTTAGCAGTTAGCTGCATATTAGTAATTGATCAGCAGCTGTTAGCAGTTAGCTGCCTGGCTGTGAGGGAATGAGCCATTCTATCAACACTCAGACTGAGAGCAGAAACACACACACACACACTGCATGGCTATAAACACACACGCTCCACTTAGCGCCCTCTCTGCCCCGTCATGCTGTCAACATGTTGCTTTATGTGCAGGATGTTTCTGTGAGATATGACCTTTCCCCTCATCTCTGATCACAATGTTGTTATTCTCAGGGCTGCAGCATCAGGCGCCACCGATCCGTGTCTTTATTGTTTATATTCTTTGGACGGGCTGAACTGAAATGTGATTTCACATGTGGTTCGGTTGAAGTGATCTCTGGTTTGATTTGAATGTGAACGCCAAGTGAACCGGAGACCACTCTAAATGCAGGAAGAGGACTACAGCACAGGGCATTCTGGGTAAATACAGCCAAAACTAACATGTTAGCCAACTAACGTGTTAGGGATCAATCACTCCTAGCAACTCCAAGCTAGGGGTGGTTGACCCATTACCAGAACCAGACCCAGACTAACTGAATGTCCTTCATCATCTTCATGGTCAGCCTCTGACCAACCTTCTCTGTTTGTCCCCAGATCACCAGAAGTTGGACCGAGAAGCTCGGATCTGTCGGCTGCTGAAGCATCCCAACATCGGTGAGTTGCCATGACTACCTGATGCTGCGATGATGATGAAACTGTTTCCTGGTCACATCTCGAAGAAAAACCTCTCATTTGTATCATTCGTTCCGGATATTAATAATGCTCTTGGAAACAATCAAAACAATATTTACACTTTGAGGAAATATGAGAACATGAAGATCTCCACCAGTCTGGACCAGAACCAGAACCAGGACCAGAACCTCCAGATATCTGGTCCAACCGCACCCACATTCAGAATTCTCCTGGTTCCTCCTGGCTCCCTGTTCGCTCCGTCTCTTTCCAGAACGACGACGATGATGATAATGATGATGATGAAGATGCTAATAACGCTGCGGACTCTCTGGTCCTGGTATTGCTAATGGTAACCATAATCTAGTAGCTAACAGCTAATTATGGAGGAGATGCTGTTTCCATGGCGAAGTCAGAGGAGCCTTCCTCCTCCAATCTGGTCTCAGATCTGCTGCCTGTGTGTCTGCAGAGCTGGGCGGCCGTGTAGTTCTGGGACAGGTTCTGCAGAACCTCCTTTAGGCCCGGCAGTTCAGATGAGTCTGATCCGCTTCGCTTTGACAAGCTTTGGAAATAAGAAGGCAGGGTGCCAAAACTTTAACGCCAAAATCATCAGCAAGTCAACAGAAACCACTGGACAAAGACAGAAGGAAAAAAAACTGGGCGAAGGTTTAAGTTACGGTTCAGGTGACCTGGCACTGCTGGGGTTAAACTACCAACCACTGGGGTCAAACTACCAAAATCTGGGGCTAAACTACCAACCACTGGGATCAAACTACCGACCACTGGGGTCAAACTACCGACCACTGGGGTTAAACTACCAGTAGTTGTACTGGTCTGGTCCATTCTGGCCCAGTGTGGTCCGTTCTGCTCTGTACTGGTCCGGTCCGGTCCATTCTGGTCCAGTCCGGTACGTTCTGGTCTGGTCTGGTTTTACTGGTCTGGTCCAGTCCAGTCTGGTCTGGTTTTTACTGGTCTGGTCCAGTCTCTCTGACTCGGCGGTTCCTTCCAGTTCCGGCTGTCTCCCGCTCCGTCTCTTCCCGGCTGACGCTCTGCTTGCTGAGGGTTCAGGAGGATTTCACCGTCTGAGCTGCAGCCAGGTTCACGTTTCTCTGATCAGATGCTCATCTGTGGACTTTCATTGTCCACCATCTCTGTGGACGAGTTTTAGTCCTTTCTTGTAACATTGCTTCGGTTCCGTGAGGTTTGCTGAGACAGTTTTGTCCTCAGAGTCCCATTTTGGACGAACCAGGTTTCCCTGATGAATGAACGCCGCGAGCTGCTGCTGTTCCTGCAGGTTGTGGTTACATAATGAGCCGCTGCACTGCGCCCTGAGGTGGATTATCCACCATAGAGTCACTAGGGCGCCATCAGAAGGACATCGCAGCATCATCAGCGTAAACGCATCACTTTTCATTCCCTCATTTCCATCCAGGTGGATTTGAAACCAGACGGTCTTTGTTTCAGTGAGTCTCCACTCTCTGACTCAGAGGTCTCTTTAGGATGAGCAACTAGCCTTTCAAAATAAAAGCCTGTCTGAACAGTGCTTCTCTCTGTGAGAAACATTTGAAATGTAAAACTGAAGCAGTAAGCCTGATGAAGTCTGGAGGAGAACAGCCAACGGGAGAAGAATCATTCACATGGCCCAACGAGCCAATCAGCAGGCAGCGACCCAGCTCCGCGGCCAATCAGGACACTCTATGGGAAGGTGATGCTCCACAGATATGAGCGGTGTTACGTAACTGTGTGTGTGTGTTGCTAGGAAACAGCGCCCATAGGTGAAGGCATTAAAACCATCCGTCCTCCTACACACACCAACAGAACGTACCTGTGTGGAGCACTCAGCAAGAAATCATCAGGTTTCTCTTCAAACACTCCTACACACTGCAGCAGTGGGGTTTAATGTGTGTGTAAGTGTGTGTGTGTGTGTGTGTGTGTGTGTGGGCAGCAGCTTCTTTCTCTTCTGTGATAATATGAGCTATTATACAATATAAGCAGAGAACAGACGCCTGCAGAAAAACTCATCCATCATCTTAGGACGACTTCCTGCAGAAACTCATTTAGACTCAACATCAGCTGGTGTTCCTCAGCATCCAACCACTGGAACATCCAACCACCAGATCATCCAGCCACTGGAACATCCAACCACCAGGACAACTTCCTGCAGAAACTCAGTGAAAAAATGTCTGATAGGCTCAACATCAGCTACTGTTCGTCCAGCATCCAACTATTGGGACATCCAACCACTGGAACATCCAACCACCTGTTCATCCAACCACCAGATCATCCAACCACCAGATCATCCAGCCACTGGAACATCCAACCACCAGGACAACTTCCTGCAGAAACTCAGTGAAAAAATGTCTGATAGGCTCAACATCAGCTACTGTTCGTCCAGCATCCAACTATTGGAACATCCAACCACCTGTTCATCCAACCACTGGAACATCCAACCACCGGATCATCATCCAACCACCGGATCATCCATCATCTCTCCTTCCTGCTCCGTCTCCTGATCTCCTGCTGCTCTGCGTCAGACGGACGATAAATGAAAATTCTTTGAGCGATTCTTATTTCCTGGTTTGTTCTTGTGAACTGATTCCCTTTAAATCCATGAATGTCTTTAGGGTTATTGTGAGTCAAAGATGTGGCTGTTTCTGCATTCTGACTCGTGATCAGTAATAATCACTGCGGTTATAATCAATCATGCAGCGACTGAAGCTGAAATTCAGAGAAAACCTGTTTTCTGTTTTTCAGTTCGGCTTCATGACAGCATCTCAGAGGAGGCGCACCATTACCTCATCTTCGACCTGTGAGTTCATAGGACTGTCTGGTTAAAAGGGACCGTGTACAAGGCTTAGTGCCATCTGGTGTTCAGGCTGGGAACTGCAGAGACGATTATGCATAAAATACAAAGTTTCCATAGCAGTCAGTTAAATACTCTGCTGAGAAGAAATGAAGTGAAAATCATCAGTAGCTGCTTTTCCAGTCACCATAAAACGTGCAAATAGGATTTACAAAAATAAACTTGCTTAATGCAAACTGAAAAAACTCTGGTTTTTGCATTGGGGTAGTTTTTCAGCAGTGGTGAAATTTGTGTTTTGGAAACACCGGTGTGATGTCGTCGACGCACTTCTCCCTAATTTGATTCCAGCTGATTATTTGCAGCTCTGGCCTCCTTGGACTAGACCATCTGGCTCCACCAGAGCCGTCACAGCAACACACTTCAGAAAACGTCTCATTCCAACGTCTTAAATCCATAATTCCTCTGTAAAATCACCAACTACAGTTTCCCCAAAGCACCGCATGCATAGCTGCTCCCAGGTAGGCAGGGCTTGTCGTTCCTCGGCCTGAATTAGACGCTGACGTCTCCTTTGGCTGATTGGCTGATAGATAATGAGTGCTAGCGCCACCATAACTGATTTATTAATGTATGTTTACATCCATCACTGCAGGGTTTCACCCAGAAAACGAGCTAATCCCAGAGGTCCGGGCTGCGAGGCTTTCCACCTGCAGTCCGCCGTGTGGGGGCGGCTAGCAAAGCATGGCGGGCCACCAGGCTTATATTACACAGGAGGAAGCCCTGTCACTGCCATTATTTTAAGGACTTATTGTATAAACAAGCTTATCAATGTGGTTTTAATCTCATTTGTTATTTAATGGAAACAATTGGGTGTTTTTGATATTAGCAGAAAACAGAGTTTTGCTTACATAATGTAACAGAAACGCAGCTAGTGAGAAGAGCAACAATAATTCATGTCCATCTGGAGTTTTCTCCTGACACTTATCATCAGTTTACCATCATTTGATCCGACTTGATGGAGGAATGTCTCTCAGTGTTGATCAGGGAGCCATTAGAGCTTTTTATCGGCCGATTAAAAAGCTCTAATGGCTCCCAGTGATGATCAGACTGAAGCTGTCATGGCCGATAAAAGCTCAGATCTTAGACGGGCAGTGATTTACCATGTGGCTCCGTGTTCAGCCTGGGGCCAACAAGATAAATCATTGATCAGCTCAGATCTGATCTCTATCAACAGGAAATATTCAGACGGTTTAGAGGAAGTAGAGTCAGTCCAGTGACGGAGAGCAGATCAGACCTGCAGCAGTCGGAGAGCCGGCGGCCGTTAAGGATCCGGCTTATCGGCGCTTTCTGGGTGTTGACTCAGTTCTGCTGTGAACCAAACACCTCCTTCTGTTACATCACATTCTGTTGTTCTGCTGCTTGACTTTCTGCAGCCAAATCCGGGATTATTTATAGAAATGTGCTGGTTTTAATGCAAGCGTTCTGTTTCTGGGTTTATTTAACACCTCCGCCTCTTTATTCATAATCTGACTTAATCTGACTCTGTTTCAGTCACATCCTGTAATTCTTTTATACTCAAAGCAAAACCGATGCATAAAAACATTTTTACTCTCAGAATCAAAACGTCAGTCACTTATAACTTTATTTATTTAAATTTACTCAGTTTTATGAAATAAGTTCTGGTTAAATTCTGTTATTTATTGTTTGATTTTAATGAGATCATGTGTGTCTCACTGTTACCATGACATTAATACTTCAGATTATTTCCCTGATTATTGACCAGATTATTTATCAGATTATTGACCAGATTATGGGGTTTCCAGGGTTACAGGTGGAGAGCTATTTGAAGACATCGTAGCAAGAGAATATTACAGTGAAGCCGATGCCAGGTGAGAAGCACACCTGCTCCTTCACCTGTCTGGAGGCATGACGCCTCCCGTTATCACCTGCACCATGTGACCTCTGACCTTTACCTGCAGCCACTGCATCCAGCAGATCCTGGAGGCGGTGCTTCACTGTCATCAGATGGGCGTGGTCCACCGAGATCTTAAGGTATCATACGACACAAATGTTATGGAGAAAACTGGAAAATGAAAAGAGTCTGATCTTTGGTCAGCAGCCAGAAATATTCTGATGGGTTTAAATTGTTACTGGTCCTAGAAACTCCCAGGAGCTCCGTTAGCATGGCTAGCTAACGGAGCTCCTGCTACTGTTAAAAAATTGACAGAATTAGCATTGTTAGCACCAACCATTTAAACCAGTGGGCAGAGTGAGCATTGTTAGCACCAACCATTTAAACCAGTGGGCAGAGTTAGCAATGTTAGCACCAACCATTTAAACCAGTGGGCAGAGTTAGCATTGTTAGCACCAACCATTTAAACCAGTGGGCAGAGTTAGCATTGTTAGCACATGTGCTCTGTGTCTCCAGCCAGAGAACCTGCTGCTGGCCTCCAAGTCTAAAGGAGCGGCGGTGAAACTCGCCGACTTCGGCCTCGCCATCGAGGTGGAGGGCGACCAGCAGGCCTGGTTTGGTGAGGCAGTCCTGACTGTAGTACTCAGATTACTTTTACTGAAACTTTATCATCCCTTCATGCTTCATTTAGTCCAAGTACTCTGTGTTGTTGTTGTTGTTATGAATGCACATTTTGTTTATTCAGTCTTAGCTCTAGGGTTTTTAACAAATTTAGATTTTAGTTTATATTCTGTTTATTTGGCTTTTTTATTTCAGAAATATTGTCAAAATAATAGTAAGAGTAATTTCCCTGCTGGGATGAATAAAGTACTTCTATTCTACTCTATTCTAAAATAATTTTTATTGTTTAATTTTGTTGTATTTTTATTATAAAAAAAAATGAGACCTGTTATATAAAATACAGGTTAAATTTTTACTTTACTGTCTTCCTCAACATGTTTTCTGTTTTCTCTTCTTATTTTCTAACTCCATAAACAACAGAGCATTTTCACTACCAAACTGGCTGGCGCTTAGCAACCAGCCCAGTAGCCATGGTAACTGCGTGCAGCAGATGTTGCCTCTGGTGTAGCTGTGTAGCTTCCTCTGTGTGTTTGCAGGCTTTGCGGGAACTCCAGGCTACCTGTCTCCAGAGGTCCTGAGGAAGGACCCATACGGGAAGGCGGTGGACCTCTGGGCCTGCGGTCAGTCTCTCCTCATGTCTCTGTGTTGGTCACATTCAGCTGATCCGCTGCATTCTGGGTAAACGCGGCGTTTCTGATCCTCAGGCGTGATCCTCTACATCCTGCTGGTGGGCTACCCTCCGTTCTGGGACGAAGACCAGCACCGCCTCTACCAGCAGATCAAAGCCGGAGCCTACGACGTAGGTCACATGATTCGCTGTGAAGTCATCGACACGGAGCGCTGCGGTTGGTCAGTCTGCTCTCCTTGCCTCCTAGTTTCCTTCCCCGGAGTGGGATACAGTGACACCTGAAGCCAAAGACCTGATCAACAAGATGCTGACCATCAACCCGGCCAAACGCATCACCGCCGCTGAGGCGCTCAAACACCCCTGGATCTCTGTGAGTGGGGGGAGTGTTGGAAGATGATAGTGGTGCTTGATTAGGATGAAGATGATAATAACAATGAAAATGTTGGTGATGATGACAATGATGATGATGATAACAATAGTGATGATGATAACGAGAGTGATGATAACAATGTCGATGATGATGATGACACGACCTCTTCCTCCCAGCACCGCTCCACCGTGGCTTCCTGTATGCATCGCCAAGAAACGGTTGAATGTTTGAAGAAATTCAACGCCAGGAGGAAGCTGAAGGTGAGGATTTTCACAATAAAGTGACAGGAAGTGATGTCACAGGGGTCGGCTGCTGAAGATGCAGTTTCTGCTTCTGTCCTGCAGGGGGCCATCCTGACCACCATGCTGGCCACCAGGAACTTCTCCGGTAAGCTGATCAGAGGTCAGAGGTCAGGCTGGAGGCCACAGGGCTCCTCATTGCCTGTGAGGCTGGCAGGTCATGACCTTTGCACTGCAGGCTTATGTTTCATTAGCTGGAGCCTTAAAGAAATCTACCAATCAGCTGCCAGCTTTACACACAGTTAGCGGGTTAGCACTGTGTGTGTGTGTGTGTGTGTGTGTGTGTGTGTGTGTGTGTGTGCATGTGCAGCTGCTGTGGTCTAAAGATAGCAGGAAGGGAATCCCCCTCCATCGGCTCCCAATCCTCCCAGTCCCTCCAGCTGGACCAATTGTGTCCAGCCATCTGCACATGCTCAGTACAGATCTGAGAAGGAGCTGCTGCTGCACAACTTCCGGTTCTGCTGGTTTTACTGGTTCTGTTGGACCACCTCTTGTGCAGCGCAGCGCCCCCTGCTGTTACTTTGCTCTCTGATGAAAACTGAACAATATTCAATATTGAAGTTTCGTTTTAGAGAATAAAGTCTTTCACCCCGCAGCCAGTAGGTAGGGTGGGGTCAGAAGGTCAAAGGGTCACCAGGTTCTCAACAAGCTGGGCTTTAATCTGACCAGAAAGTCTCAGATTCAGACTACAAATCCTCCCATGATGCATTTCTCCATCAGAGTCATCGGATCGTCTCCAAGCTGCTTCTGCTCTCTGCCAACCGTACCGTGTGATCAGTACCGTCTGATATGGGCCAGGTCCAGAACCAGGCCTGAAGGTCCAGATGCTCAAACAGCTGCGGCTCAGAATATCAGGAACTATAAAACCAGAACCGGACCCGTTCTGGTGTAAGCAGCAGAACTGGACCTGTCAGCAGCTGGCTCTGTGAAAGCAGGCTGGTGGAGATCAAAGGTCAGGAGCGCTCTGTGCAGCAGAACCGGACCGGGTCGGGCCCTCAGGAATGTGCCAGGCTCTGCTGCTATCTTAAGTTGCTCCTAAATTTGGCCTCAGCCCCCAGGGAGCGACCCACAGGCAGCCGGACCGCCCCCGGCTGCGGGGCAGAACCAGTGTGGTTCTGACGGGTCCGGTTCTGCTCCCGACCTGCGATGGCGCCGCTCCTCTTCTCTGCTTTCGTTCCATTTTTTCTCACTTTGCTGCTTCTGTTTCTGTTCGTTGTCATCCCTCGCTCAGGAGGAAAGAGCGGCAGCAACAAGAAGGCCGACGGAGTCAAGGTAACACTGCTCCCAGTTACTACCAGAACCAGTACCAGAACCCGCCCCACTAACTGACTGCTGTTTCTGCTGCAGGAGTCGTCTGAGAGCACCAACACCACCATCGAGGACGAAGACACCAGAGGTGAGGCTCCGCCCACCAGACCTGCCGCCCAACACCAACCATCACCCTGACTCTGTGTGTGTGTGTGTGTGTGTGTGTGTGTGTCAGTGAGGAAACAGGACATCATTAAAGTGACGGAGCAGCTCATCGAGGCCATCAGTAATGGAGACTTTGAGAGCTACACGTATGTCACCGCTTCACTGTCCTCACTGTTGCAGGCTTTTATTCTGAAAGGCCTTTTGGTACCAGAAAGACGGTAGGGGTCACGAATTTTCATAAATTTAGCTCTCTGCTTTGAACGTCTTAAAAAAGAAAGAGCGGTGTTTCAGCTGCTCACATTAGCAGGGAAATATGTTCTAATTCCTCAATCCATCGACCTAAAACACACGGTGGAGCTCAGCTACACAAAGAGGTTTTTAAAGATGGCCGAATAGAACAATGCTGGCACTAGCCTATTTAGCTTCTCAGCACAGTTCAAGATGCTGCAGAGCCCCATTAGGCCGAGGTGGGCACCACTAACTGAGAAGTTAACGTTAAAACACCATGCCAACATGGTATTTTGCAGAAACTAAAGCTAAACTTCTACATTAACAAAGTATTTATTGGAAAGCTAATGCTAAAGCCCTACACTACCACGGTGTTTAGTGGAGGCTAAAGCTAAAGTGCTAAATTCAGCCATGTTGATACACACCATGCATCATGAGATGAACCTAATCTCAAAATAATTGATATTTATGAGTTTTAACATGTTTCTGTTTATCTCTAGTTGTTAGCGTTGTATTCTTCTGTAAACCTTCGTTGGCTTGTTGAATATTTTGCATTTGCTCATTAAAGTTTCTTCAGGGGTGGTTATACTGGTAGTTCTGGTCTGGCCCAGGAAGTTCTGCTCTGAGGTCAAGAGGTGCCAGCAGAACCTCTCTGGTTCCGTCGGCAGAACCTCTCTTTCTGTGTGTCCAGGAAGATGTGCGACCCGGCGGTGACGGCTTTCGAACCCGAGGCTTTGGGGAACCTGGTCGAAGGCTTGGACTTCCACCGCTTTTATTTTGAAAACTGTGAGTTTGTCTCAGTCTTGTGGACGGGCCAGGCCGGCTCACCTGCACAGGTAACCGCTGTGTGTATGTGTTTCAGTATGGTCCAAGAACAGCAAGCCGGTGCACACCACCATCCTGAACCCCCACATCCACCTGGTGGGCGACGAGGCAGCCTGCATCGCCTACATCCGGGTCACGCAGTACATCGACTCCAACGGCACGCCGCGCACCGCCCAATCAGAGGAGACCAGGGTGTGGCACCGCCGGGACGGGAAATGGCAAATCGTCCACTTCCACCGCTCAGGATCGCCCTCCACCCTCAGCAAGTAAGAACCGGCCACAGAGGGGTTCAGGTAGGCTGGGAAAGACTAGACTCAGCGCTTCGTCCCAGCATTCCTGAATGCCTCTACGCCACAGCTCAGCTTTACTACGCAGCAGCTTTAGATGAGCTTGTAGACGATAAATGAAACATTGACCAGTTTAGTTTCCTCCAGTGTTTTATGGTTATGATGTTTGCTGTAATGATGCTTCCTCCATCATTCTTAGCTGAAGCTCTCTTCCTTTGTTCCTCCAGCTAATGTCCTCCTCCAGAGTGGGCGGGGCTCTAAAGGGGCTGCTGTCGCCTTGACAACGGGATGATTGACAGCAGGCCAGTTGTTGTCTGACACCAACCATTCAGGATTTTCTTTGAGGCGTTGGGGGAGGAGACTGCGGGGTCAGAAAGCTTCAGTCATCCAGCAGTGAATCCCATCACCAATTAACCAATCAGTCATCTAACCAATCACACGGCTTTGTAACCGACCAATCAGCTCGCTCCGTGCAGTGGGTAGGAAACCTTGTATCTCCAGCTGTATGCACACAGCGCCCCCTTGTGGTCAGAAGCTCTCATTGATTAAAGTGTGTGGTTAGCTCTGACCTCTTTGATGCTACTGAGCATGTGCAGAAAGCTCTGCGCTTTCATCATCATGTCAGACGTTTATTATCAACTAATCTGAATCTGAAAATCATCAGAACCAATCACATTGATCCCAAGGAGCCTGAAGTAGTCTGAGATACAAGGTTTCCCCCTGCTGGTCACTTTTGATATCTACAGTAATAAATAAGATTTAATTTATTGTTATCTTTAGACTTAAAATATAAATAAGTTGTAATATTGATTATCTGCTGATTGCAGAGTTTATTATAACATCTCATTTACACACACATATACACACACACACATACACATCTCTACCTGACATGCACACTGCACCCTCTGGGGTTCAGAGAGTGACAGAAACTTCCTCCACTTTCGATCTTCCACTAACACCACCCACCACACCTAGGAGGGCTTAACGAGCTAGTTTAACGAGCTAGCTTAGCAAGCTAGTTTAACGAGCTAGCTTAGCGAGCTATCTGCTGCCTGCTCCTCCTCCACGGCTCTTTCAGCTGGAGGAAATTTATCGTTCTGGTTGAAAAGTTTTTCATCTAGAAACAGGAAGAGGAAGTGACCTCAGGTCTGTGGACTTGATGTCTGTAAGACTCGTTCTGCTGGGAGATTCTAGGCGCTGCTTCAGTAGAACCAGCAGGTCGTTTCAGAACAAACGCAAAAACAGACGACCAATCAGAACCACCGACACCAAACAACAGCCAATCAGAACCACGACACCATTCACATCAACCTGATACAAGTACTAGTACCATGGTTGGTACCGGTATCAGTACCGTGGTTGGTACCATGTGTAGAGGTGAGTAAATGGATCAGAACTTGAACTGGACTGCAGGTTCTGATCCTGTATATTTAAATAAAACCTTCTAAATGGTAAGGATCACAGATATTGGGCTGAAATCGATCAGAACCAGCTAAACTTCCATGATCATTAACCACCACCAGGTTCTGGCTGGAGATCTAGTTGTGCTCATCCTGCACAGTCCATATCCTGGTTCTGGTTCTGATTGGTACTCTTGTTGGACTCGTCTGGACCTCTGTTAGCAGAACCACCAGGTTCTGTGGGTTTGTTCTGGATCGTCACTGTTGGGTTTTTCGGAACTTGGGTCGACCTGGACTGAAGCAGAACTCAGCAGCTCCCTCTGGAGGTTGGTTCTGATGGACCCTGCATGGACAGCTCGTGTTTCTTCCTCCTCGGTGCCAGTTCTGTACAGACTGTGACTCTCTGCATGCTGGACTTTGTGTTTAGTGTTTGGGCTTCAGGCGCCGCCGCGTTCCGGCCGTTCCCGGCTCTCGGACCTTTCCGTCGCTAGGGTTTAACTCTGCTGGCATTCCTCATTGGGATCAATTGTGTCCGTTAGCCTTGAGCTAACGAAACGCCGCCGGTGCCACTTTGATATTCTGCCTTTTTGGACCCGTTGTGTTTGTCTCTGAAGCTTTCAGGAGCTTTTTACCGTCGGGAGAATGTAGAACTTTGTACAATCAGATTCTTACCATGACGACGACGATGATGATGATAATGATGATGATATTATACCTTCTTGTGTGGCGTTTGTATATTTGAAGCTTTTTAAGCTTCCAGCTTCCTGGTTTGGGTTTTTCCGTGTTTTAGCAGCTGCTGAATGTTTTCCCTGCTGCTGCCCTTTGGTTCGCTTCACACTGATCTCTGGGTCATCCGGCGTCCAGGTTGAGGACCCAGGGGGGCGGGGCATCGGGGGCGGAGCCTTCTAGCTAAGGTTTAGACGACTCCCACTGATCCAACAGGAAGTTGAGTCAGAAAGCCGCTGCACCTTAAGGCGGGTCCATCAGGTTCTGTTCTGGTGGCCTGTTCTGCTCCTCCTGCTCTGAATTCATGCTTTCATATCAGTGGTGGGCACAATAATGCTAATGCGCTAACAGCAGAGCTACTTTTTAGCTTCAGCGTTGTTGCTAACTTAGCTTGTCCTGACTTGATTTTTCTGGATAAGTTCTGAAGTGCTAATTTTCCCAGCTATTTTATGAACCTTCAGTTGAATAAAGTTGAACATGAATAGCATGTAAACATCATTTTGTAATGAACATGGAAATCATAATGTCAACATTAAAGCGGTGCTGACGGGTTGTCAATAATCTGAATGGCTTTACTGTTAGCATTTGTTAAATACCGTGTTGTTGTAGCGTGTTAGCATTAGCATAGCTAACTTTTTAGCTAGCGGTGCACACCACTGCAGAAAATCTCTGTTTACGCTCCTGTCCCTTTAAGATGCCCCCTCTCTGCTGATTGGCTAGCCTGTGGACGAGCCCTGGCCTTTAGAGCCAGTGTTTGCTGCAGCTGATTGATAATAAATTGCCTCCAGAACGTCAGCTGCAGCCAGCCTGCATTGCAATGCCGCGCCTGGACTCCGGGTGGCGCCGCAGAGCGAACGGCTGTTTCCTACAGTCGCGGTGGTTTTTACAGCTGCACCTTCACTCTGAACTCTTACGACACTTGAAAGTATTTATTAGTGGTGAACGATGCAAAAATATCTGAGATGTCATTTTTTAGAAACTTTTGCTGTTGAGGCTGAGTCGATTCCTCTCCCGAAAAGAATCGTTCTGCTGCAGGATCCGCTTCAGGATCCGATTCCCGACTCAGCGGCGCGGCGGCGTTAAGATGTGGGATCTCACCTCTCCGCCGCAGCTCTGCAGACAGGAAGCAGGAAGAAGCTCCAGACGTTAATAAGTTAATAAATGAGCCGGCTGAATGTATCCCTGCTGGTTTAAGGTCCAGCCCAGAGAGCCGCTCTTCCTGCTTCCTGTCGGCCTGCAGAACCAATCAGTGATCAATAGTCCCCAATAATCCTCTCAGCTTTTTCTACTATGATGGATATTGTTCTGTACTGTATTAACTGGACTAATGCTGCATGCTCAGTGTTTACCTGTGGGAGTCCGTGTGTGTCTGAGGGAGAGAGTGTGTTTTTAAATAGTTTCTTTTGTAGTTTTTGGAGTATTTTCTTCTTCTGCATCGTGTTCAATATGATTCTGTAAATAAATGAGATGGTCAAACTCTCTGCTCTGATTGGTCCGTTTCTCCTCCCAGTATTCACACACTGCTCTAATATCTGGTTTCTAGATGCTCTGAGCTTCTGCAGTGGTACCGGGTCAGGTACCAGGTCAGACCGGTTTAATCTGTCAGAGTTAGAAAAACTGCTGAATTTTAGATTGATTCTAATAATACAGTTATTTCTCTGATAGCTCATTAAAACAGGAGAAATAAATATGCTAAATTAATAAAACTTTAAAATGTGATATAGTCATCCATGCACATGAATATTTTCATTAATTAAAAATTACAAACAAAGAAAATAATATAAACTGTAGTGACTTCAAAATAAATATAAGTTAAAAACGAAGAAATTATTAGTCTTTTCTTCATGTGAAACAATATTTAAAAATGAACAAATAAATAGACTCTATTTACATAATGTAAGACAAGATCAATTAAAAAGATGATAAAATTAAAATAAAAGCACCATATAATTAGCAACAAAACAAAATCATGAAACTATAAAGAAAGCTGAGTGTGATCGATCAAATTCGAGATGGAAGGATTCAATCTGATAAACAGAGAGGGAAGAAGTGTCCAGCAGGGGGCAGCAGCAGCAGATCGAGAGTCTCATTATTTCTACTTCCGGTGGCGGAATTTCCTTCCTTTCTGATTGTGCTCAGTGAAGAGACGCTGTAAGGTGAGTCCTGCTGAGGAATAAATCCGCTTTAATCTTCCTTCCAGGTGACCATCCTACCAACCCAAGTGTGTTTTCTGACAGATTGATGCATTAAGGTTCTGTTGGGGTCTGAATTAAGTTTCTGTGAAATATTAAAGCTACGTTTATGTTACGTTTTCCGCTGTGCCGTGCCGCCATGTTACGTTTCTCACGGTGCTTTCTCCAGCAAAAAGAAAATAGAGCTGGTTTATTGTGAAAGTTATTATTTTAGAGATTATTTAGGGTTCGGAATGATGAGGTGGGATGTTCATAGCGTTGAAATTCTTCACCGGGTGATAAATGTTAGGTTTATTTCAGCGGCGTCTGAGGGAAAGCTAACATGCTAACACTATCCTGGCTGCGGGTTGTGACTCGATGTAAATGTAGAATTTACTGCAATATTTAATAGCAGATCTGAACTTAAGGAGAACATTCTGGTGTCAGTCCGTTAAAAGGACTGGGGCCGCAGCTTTAACTGGCTCTGGTATCAGTTCTGGTTAGCATCCGTAGCATCAAGCTGCAGGTCGAGCCTCCATTGCCGGACAGCTGCTGGTGTGATTCTGAACCTACTGCTCTGCTTGGTTCTGAACACACCCAGTAAGGGACTGGTTCTGAGAGGATCCAGTGTCTCTGTGATGCTGTGGTTCTGAACAGACACAGTGAGGCTGTGATGTTCTGGTTCTGATGCTGTGGTTCCTTCAGCAGACATGGCTCCCCGTAAAGGCAAGGAGAAGAAGGAGGAGCAGGTGATCAGCCTGGGCCCGCAGGTGGCTGAGGGAGAGAACGTGTTCGGCGTCTGCCACATCTTCGCCTCCTTCAACGACACCTTCGTCCACGTCACCGACCTCTCCGGGAAGTAAGTGCACCCCCGTCCCAACCTCCGACTCCCCAGTCTCCCCAGTCTGGTTCTGACGGCCGCTTGTTTCCAGGGAGACGATCTGCCGCGTGACGGGCGGCATGAAGGTGAAAGCGGACAGAGACGAGTCGTCGCCGTACGCCGCCATGTTGGCAGCTCAGGACGTGGCGCAACGCTGCAAGGAGCTGGGCATCACGGCGCTGCACATCAAGCTGAGGGCCACCGGAGGGAACAGGTAGGCTCAGCTGGAGGTCAGGGTTTACTGCCCGGAGGTCAGAGGTCAGCACACTGAGCTGTGTCTCTGTTGCAGGACAAAGACTCCTGGACCTGGAGCCCAGTCTGCACTCAGAGCTCTGGCCCGGTCCGGCATGAAGATCGGACGCATCGGTACTACTTACTCACACACAGTCTTGTTTTCCATTGACTTCCATTCATTTCTACAGCCTAACCACCTTAGCCCTGACCTCTAACCTTAAAGCACTGGTCCCTACAACCCACACTGTAGACAGAGATGTTCCCACCAGGATATAAAGACCTGGTTCACACACACAGTGTGTTTAGTGTTCCACCAGGTGGGTTCTGGCCCGGTTCTGGTCTAGTCTCTTCAGGTAGAAGCTGAGCTCTGATTTGCTCGTTGTCCTTAGTCACATAGTGGTTATTATGGGATGTTTGTGAAATTTGTCTAAATTTGCAGACTCATTTGTTTCCATGGTAACCATGTTTAACTGTAATCATGAAGTCAGGATGTTATGCTGGTGTTATTGTGGTTCCATTTGGGACTTTACTGCCCCCACTGGACACTTGGAGAAGTTTCTGTCTAAACTTAAAACTTTATTTTCCATCTAAAGTTTAACGTTGACTTAAACTCGGGTGAAATCTACTGATTGAGTCATGTGACTAGTGAGGGATTTTGGGTAATGAAGGCACCAGCAGAACAATACACATTTCTAGTGCAGAAAACTGTAACAGACGCTGACACCGGGAGTAGAGACAGAGGAACGCTGACTGGCTCAGGATCGCTCCAGGTTTTATGTAAGAGGAAACAGGAAGAAGATCTGATGATCTGAATTTTAAGCTGTTAAAGATTCTGCTGATCTTTAGTAGATCAGCAGAATCTTCCTGCACAGTCCATATCCTGATCAGATCAGATCTTATGATCTGATCTAAAGGAGCTGTAGACGTTACCAGGATGGACAGAAACAAATCTTTACCAGAAATATGTCAGACATATTGATCGCTTACAAATAAACAGTTAGCATAATAAAATACAAAGGTCTCGTTTCAGATCAGTGGCTGCTGTTGTAAACAATATATCTTTATTTTGTTTCCCATTTATATCAATATTTCCCATGAACATCTGGCTAACTTTCAGAGGAAAGTATAAAATAAACGAGTAAAAGCCACTTGGTCACTTGAAACCCTTCAGATAGAGGTTTGATCCATGAGGTGGAAAATATCTGCATTGTTTTCCTGAAGGTAGAATAAATGTTTCTGGGCTAGAGGTCAGGGAAATGCATTAAAATCATCTAAACAACTCAGACTTGTCATAACTCTGTGATTCCTGGGTGTTTTTCTGCTCTGCAGGCAGAAACCAGTCTGCTGCAGAGCCCCTCCCCCACCTGTTGCTGGGAGGGGCATTAACCTGGGACAAATTCATCATCACGATTTAATGATCTGATGTTTAAACTGTTTTCTCTGTTTGTTCAGTGACTGTATGGAGATTAATAACTGATCAATAACTGATTAAATGTTAATAACTGAGGGTGGTTCAGAAATCCCGTCTCTCTTTGGGCCTGAAGCAGAACCTGTCTGTGGCTCTGTCTGTTGCCATGGTTACCATCACTGGTCACCAAGGACCACAGCCTTGTTCTGCTGTCATGGAGTTCCGCTCTGTGGTTCTGATGATCTGTTCGGTTCAAAGTGTCAAGTGAACCTCCGGCAAGGTTCTGGTGCACCGTGCCTTTAACTGACCGCCACGTTTTTCTTCTTCTTGTGTCCAGAGGACGTCACTCCGATCCCGTCAGACTCTACCAGGAGGAAGGGCGGTCGCCGCGGTCGCCGTCTGTAAACAGCTGCTGGAATTTCACAATAAAAGCTTATGTTTAACTCTTGAGTCTGGTTGATGTGAAAATGTTCTGATTGGTTCTGAAGCTGAAACCCGCCGAGCCCAGACTGGCTCTGACCAGCAGGGGGCGCAGCCAGCCAGACGTCAACATGGGGTACATAAAGGTTTATGTTGCCTTTCAAATAACCACTTTATTAATCTGAAAGGATGAGGATGATTAGCATAAACTGAAGGTTATTTCTAAAAATACAAAATCTGAGGGTGTGATTTACAGTAGATATAAAGTTAACCTGCCCTGTTCATGTCAGGTTTTCAGTGTGTGAAAAAGACAATTTCACAACTTTTTACACCTTTAATGTGACCTTTGACCTGCACAATGTAGCAGAAAAACAAACTGAAAAATGCAGAGGGAAAAGAAATAACCTGGCTGCATAAACTCCTTCAAGCTAACGGCTTGTTGCAGGACCTCTGGTTTTCATCCAGCCTGTGTTTCTGGGAGGAGCCTGTTCTTTATACAGCAAACAGGCAGGTTGCCCCACCTGTGCTCAGCCCTCTTCACATGTTCCATGGGATCCAGGTCTGGACTTTGACTGGGCCATTCCAAAGCCTCAGTCTCATTGCAGTGAAGCTGTTCTTCATTTGATTTCTGTGTGTTTTGGGTTGTTAAAACATGAAGTTCCTGTGAAGGCTGAAGGTTTTACTCCAACACTGACTGGTATCTGGAGCCGTTCAGGATTCCCTCCATTCTGACTAACAGCTCCAGATCATGATGCTGCCACCACCATGCTCCACTGTAGATGTTTTCTCTTCATTGGACCATAACATGTTTTTGCTAATGAAGCCGGGCTTGGCTGTTTTCCTGTCAGCTCAGGTTTCCCTCTGGCTGGCCTGAAGCTCAGACACGTGAAGAAGACGATCGTCTCATGTAGTGCACAGACAGTAGTTACAGAAACTCCTGCAGCTCCTCCAGTGCTGCCTTCCTGTTCAGACATCCTGTTCTTGGTAATGTCGCTGTTGGGCCATATTTATTCTCCACTGTTCCATGTGGATCCTTGAAAATTCTTTTGTAGCCTTCCCCTGACTGATACCTTTGAATATGAAGACCCCTCTGATGCCTTAGAGGCTCTCCATGCTTTGTGCTGGGAAATGTCTGTAAACATGTCAGGAAAAGCAAACGAGACCAGCTGAACTCTGTGGGCGGTAAATGACTCCCAAATCCCCCAAGCCGCCGGGCCTGGACCGTTCTCATTTCTTTATCTTCTGTCCAGCTGCTGTCTCATTTTTATCAGAACCGAGTGGATAGAATAGAATTCAACTTTATTGTCATTGCACTGTCACAAGTACAAGCAACGAGATGTAGTTTGCATCTATCCAGAAGTGCTCTACGAGATATAAATATTTATTTACAGATGTACAAGACTATGTATGTACTGTATGGACTATAAGGGGTTATAGCAAAGAGATATAGATATTGTGTATAAATATAAATATGGGAGCTATATGCACAGATTATACAGAATATACAAGAATGTTAGGGAATGGATTATATATGTATATAATATAATACAAGATCCGAACAGATCCAGAACTTCCTCATAACAAAACGTTTTTTAGATTTTTACACGTGTGAACAACAGAGCAGCTGATTAGATTCAACATGGAGGGAAACTTCTGTCTGAACCATCATGGAACGTTGCCATGGAAATGGCCCTCTGTCGTCTCCATGGCAACGCCACGATGCTGGGATGTTGGTATAAAAAGGTTTTCCTGCTCTGAGCTCCGGTGGAGCCGGTGGAGGACTTCCTCTGATTGATGTCTCAGGTCGGTAGATCAGAGCATCTTTGGACCTGGTTCTGATGACGTCCGGTTCTGACGTCATCGTTGGACCCGTTGGTTCGGTCCAACGGTAATTACTTAACCACATTTCAACCAAAAACTATATATAAAGTATCAACAAATTAAGCAACATTTTCCAGTCAGGCTCTTCAAATTGCTGAATAACTGAGGTTCGGGGACATTTTTAGTAGCAAAGGGTTTCTCTATCCGTTCATCTTTCCAGAGTTTCTTTAATTATTTGTGGATTATGGATGCTAACATTAGCATTAGCTGCTACCTGTTAGCATTCAGATGCTATTTTAGGCTAGTGTAGCTTCTCTGATAGGCTAACTGCTTTTAGCACAAGTTGAACACAGCAGAGTTTTCCAGTGTGACTGCAGCTGCTGTCCAGCAGGGGGCGCAGTCACACCGAGCAGCTGCAGCGATTCTGGCTGGTCCAGAGTCACAACATCAAATTATTTCACACACACACACACACACACGGCGGCGGAGGGAGGAGATAATGACAGAGTGAAGGAGCCGGAGCTCCGGCGCTCAGTCAGTCTGGATCGGTCCGTCTCCCGTCTGTCCCTCCAGCATGGACCGGCCTGGTTCTGGACTGCTGGTCCTCGTCTTCCTGCTGCACATCAGCTGCTGCCTCTCAGGTGAGTTAAGGTTCCTCTCTTCTTCTTCTGTGGTGGACAGGTCCTCCAGCCATGACCTCTGACCCCTGCATGCTCCCTCCATAAGGCTCAGAGTTTATGTTTCAGGCGCTCAGAGAATGTGAAGCAGCTCAGGTTTCATCACATCCTCCTGCGTGTGTGTGAGAGAGAGAGAGAGAAAGAGAGTGTGTGTGTGTGTGTGTGTGTGTGTGTGTGTGTGTGTGTGTGTGTGTGTGTGTGTGTGTGTAAATCATATCAGCTACTGTGAACACATGCATCCATCCGTCTGGGGTTCCAGGGAGGGAAAACGTCTACTGAGCGCACTTAGAGCAGGGACCTGCAGGAGTCAGAGGGATCCTGGTGTTCCTCCAGAACCAGAACCAGAACCATTTCTCCAAAATAAACAAGGTCCAACCCTCATAAAAACACCAGAAAGAAGCAGAACGGATCCAAACCAGAACATCAAAACAACCTGGAGACAGAAACCAGGAAGAGAAACAACTGGACCCATCTGTACCCGACTGGACAAAGACAAACAGGAGAAGAAAGATTTAAATTCACAATAAACTCAAAAGGAGCCAAATTAAAGATTAAAATCGTCTCGGAGGAAAGAGAAGAACCTGCATTTCGTATACAAACAGACGGGTTGGTTCTGGATGGAGTTTAATCAGAACCATCTGACTTCTAGGAACCGGAATCAGAACCAGGATGTTGTTGCACCTGAAGCAGTTGCCTGCGCTCGCTCTGCTCTGATTGGTGGAGCTGGGTCAGATGATTTCTGGTCTGGTTTCAAAACTGGACAGGAAGTCTAGGAAATATGCCTCAGAGTGAAGCATCTTCCTTTAGTTAAAGTCTTGGAGCCATCAGTGGACACCGGTCGGACTAGGCTGTACCAACTGACAGGAAGAACCCAAGAAGCAGAACCAGCAACTTCCAAGCTAAAGCTCTAGAGGAGTTCTCCTGAAACCAGAACATCAGAACCAACGGTCTGGTTCTGGATGGCTCTGCTGTTGACGCTACAAGATGGACAGAGAGAGACCGGTTTGGTCCGACACAAATGGACCCGGTCCGGTCCCTGGCCCCCAGTAATGAAGACCAAAATGTCTGTTGTTTGGGTCTGACCGTAGTCCTGGTAGGGGTTGGTACCGGTTGGTCCTGGTTGGTCCTACTTTAGCTCCAGTAGCCTGTCACATATGATGAACTCGCTGGCTGCAAGTGATGACTGACTTCTAGGTTTTTAATGAAGGTTCTGCTGAAGATGCAGTTGGGTCCATTTCACATTAACCGGGTCAATAATTTTTCTGATCTGCTGACGTTGATCTGATGATGACCCGATCTTAAATATCTTCTCTCTGTCTCCCAGGTTCTCTCCATCAGGTTCTGTCAGAGTTCAGCATAATTCGTCCAATCAGAACCGACTCAGAGGGACGGCTCCTTTCAGCATCAGTCTCTGCCCACCATCCGTACCGAAGCAAGAGACACGCCCCCTCAAATAAGGACACGCCCAACAACTCCCAGGCACAACAGGCCCCGCCCACTTGGAGATCATCGTTCAGCCATTCATGGAGGGGGAGGAGTCCCAAGGAAGAGGCGGAGCTCTTCTACAACGTGACGGTGTTTGGTCGGCACCTCCACCTGCGGCTGCGTCCAAACTCCCGCCTCATCGCTCCCACTGCCACCTTGGAGTGGGAGGAGTCAGGATACCTGCACTCTGAGCCAATCAGAGAGGACGACTGCTTCTACACAGGAACAGTGTCAGACCTGGATGACACGTCTGTGGCCATCAGCAACTGCGACGGACTGGTAGGTGGTTTCCAGAGCCAAATTGGTCAAAACGTTCAGGACCAGATTCCTGAAAGATGAGGCTGAAATGCTTTGGGGGAACAGCGGCCATATTGGACAGGATGTTGAGAAGAGCTGACAGGGACAAAGAGTAGAGGCAAGGATCAGGTGGTGACAGAGGACAAGAAGAGGGTTGGTTCAGCAAAGGAGACTGGTAGAGACAATCTGGAGACTCCTAGACATCTGGTCCTGGTCCTGGTTTAGGTTCTGGTAGGAGTCAGTGTTTCAGATCCTTGAAGATCTGTTTCTCAGTGATCTGCTGAGGAATCTTTGGATCTGAGGAGGTAGATGTGCTTTGAACAGGACTTTCAGCTTTCCTCCAGACTGGCTTTGATCATTTTAGTCTTCATCATGATGATATTTTATCTCTGATAAAATCTGGTAAACTGTACCAGCTTCATCCACTGGGCCGATCCAGTCGGTTCTAGTTTAATGCTGGTTGCTGCCCAGACAGGTAAACTGATCCAGAACCGGGTTACAGCAGGTTCTTGTGTCTCCAGGCAGGAATGATCCGGACCGGAGGAGACGAGTTCTTTATCGAACCGCTGAAAGACGACGAAGAGGAGGGCGAAGGCGAGCGAAGGCACGTGGTTTATCGCTCTTCGGCCATCATCAGGAAACCATCAGCTGCTAATCAGACCTCAGAGGACTTCCTGCGAGGTGAGTCAAGCACTGGTTCTGTTCTGCCAGATCTGGTTCAGATAACAGCAACCATCAGGAGGTCAGGAGTTCAGATTGTTGCATTCTGTGCTGAGTGTTAGAATGCTAACAAACCGAGCCACAGCTCCTCCACCTCCTTCATTCCAGCTGAAAGAAGGAAAATAAAACGGTGGAAAAGGTCCAGGAAACTTGGCTTTGGGCTCAGAGACACTCGGAGATACAGAGACACTCTGCAAGCAAAGCACTGAAACAGAAAATGCTGTGAAACGCATTTCAACACATCTCAAAAATACACAGAACCCAGAGGAAGATTTTTCCTTCCCAATGGGTTTCCTGCCACAGTGGACTGTAGTGGTTCCCAGTGGTCTGTACTGGTCAGTACTGGTGCAGCCTCATAACTGTTCTTCAGACGGTTTATGAGGTATAGAGAGATTCTCTCTGCCTTGTCTCCATAGCAACCGTTTATGGACATCAGGGTTTGCTGGCTTCAGTGTGTGAGGTCAGAGGTCAGCCTTTGGCTTCTTGGCTTCATCTGGTTTTTATTTCCAGTGTATGTCGTAGTTAAAGCCTGTGGCAATGAGCTGAACTCTGACTGAGAGCCACTGCTGTTCGGTTGGCCGGGTCGGGACTCGTTACAGGACTGACTGGTTCCATGTGGGAACTGGACCCACCACTGGGATTCTGATGAGGTTTTTGGAGGTCTTTGTGGTTCTGGTCCATTCTGGAAAGACCATCAGTTGTTTGGGTCCACTGAATCAGCTGAGCTGACATCCTGACCTTCAGACCGGATGAATTGTGCTTGCAGGGCCGCTGCTAGGACTGCTGAACCCAACCCTGGGTCCAAACGGGTCAGGTCGCCGGCGCCGCGACACCATGGCTGAAATGTTTCACATTGAGGTACGTGACCTTTCTGACCTTTGCCCTCTGAACTCCAGATTTATGTCGGAACAAAATATTGGCACCTTTGATCAGTTGAGCAGATGAAATCCCAGGAGTCCATCTGCTTCTCAGCCAATCAGAGATTAGGATGAGTCACCTGAGCGCCAGAAAAAACACCAGATTATTTAATCTTTCCTGGTGTCACACCTGAAGTCCAGCAGCCAGCAAAGACTTGAACTGCAGATAGTGAAGACAGACTGGACGATTTCATAGACCCTCCTCTGTCTGGTTCTGGAGCACCAAGAGAACCATGAGGTTCTGAAGGTCTTCACTGTGATGCATCAGAACAAACCGCCTGAGAAATGGTTGGTCAGAACCAAAACCGCTCACTGCTGCTAACCTTCAAAGGTCAAAAGTTATCTTCTCCATCTCACCTTATTTTTTTGTGACTCGACGTTTCCTCATGTTTTCTACGTTGATTAATTTTGTGTTTGACATTTACGGTGTTTTCTGGGTGAGGCATTTAGTTTCCTGCTCTCTCATTGGTGCTTACCTGCCTCTGCGTCCTCCAGGTGCTGCTGGCCGTGGATTACTCCCTGCTTCTCTTCCATGGCCGCGAAAACATCCTGAAGTATCTCCTCACCCTGATGAACATTGTACGTGGAAGCAGTTGTTAGTTTTGCATGCAGCCCTGTAGGCGCTGCAGAGCGGCGCTACATGAATGAACCAGAACCCAGAAGGACTGCTCTGGGTTCTGGTTCCTTCTGTCTGTTGTTCTGCTCTGTCCGGACCTGCTGAGGTTTCCTGCTCTTGGTTTCATTCAGAAGCTCCTCATGCAGATTCTGCTCGTCTCCTCCAGGTCAATGAGATCTACCAGGATTCCTCTCTGGGGGCCAACATCAACGTGGTGGTAGCAAGGATCATCATGCTGAGCGGCACCAAGGTACGGGCTGCAACGTACCACAGGAAGTCACTCTGCTCAGGCCACAGTTAACAGAAAGTCAGTCTGCTCAGGGCACATGCAAATAGGAAGCCACTCTGCTAACAGGAAGTCAGTCTGCTCAAGCCACAGTTAACAGAAAGTCAGTCTGATCAGGCAACATGCTAACAGGAAGTCACTCTGCTCTGGCCACATGCCAACAAGATGTCACTCTGCTCAGGCCACCTGGTAACAGGAAGTCATTCTGCTAACAGAAAGTCAGTCTGCTCAGATCACATGCTAACAGGAAGTTACTCTTCTCAGATCAAATGCCAACAGGAAGTCACTCTCCTAACAAGAAGTCAGTCTGCTCAGGCCACATGCTAACAGGAAGTCAGTCTGTTCAGGCCACATGCTAACCGGAAGTCTCTCTGCTCAGGCAATATGATAACACGAAGTCAGTTTGCTGAGGCCACATGCTAACAGGATGTAACTCTACTAACAGGAAGTCACTCTGCTCAGGCAACATGCTAACAGGAAGTGACTCTTCTCAGACCACATGCCAACAAAAAGTCACTCTGCTAACAGAAAGTCAGTCTGTTCAGATCACATGCTAACAGAAAGTCAGTTTTCTGAGGCCACATGCTAACAGGAAGTCAGTCTGCTCAGGCCACATGCTAACAGGAAGTCACTCTGCTAACAGGAAGTCATTCTGCTCAGGCCACATGCTAACAGGAAGTCAGTCTGCTAACAGAAAGTCAATCTACGAACAGGAAGTCACTCTGCTAACAGGAAGTCAGTCTGCTCAGGCCATATGCTAACAGGAAGTCACTCTGCTAACAGGAAGTCATTCTGCTCATGCCACAACTAACAGGAATCAGTCTGCTCACGCTATAGGAAGTCAGTCCTGATAACAGGAAGTTGATCAAATGTAGCTCAGTCTTGTTCCTTTTAAAACCCGATATTAGGATCTCTATGTAACACCAGCTGGGTCACAGTTGTAGAGGTTCTGATCCGGCCCATTGCTCATTAAACCTCTGACCTCAATGAACTATTCAGGCAGAATAGCTCCTGTTTAAAGTAGAAAACCATTAAAAGCTGGACTTGTTTGGCCCCTCAGTCCCAGGAGCTGATTGCAGTGGGGAATCCTCAGAAGAGCCTGGAGAACGTCTGCGGATGGTCGTATCTGCAGCAGGTGGAGCAGAGCCAGGAGGCGCAGCATGACCACACCATCTACCTGACCCGCCAGGAGTTCGGTCCCACTGGCATGCAGGGTACCACTACTTTACTACCTCTGGTACTGCTGCTGTACTACAGCTACCTATAGTACTACAGCTACCCATAGTACTACTACTACTAACAATAATAATAATAATCCCCTTCCTGTGCTGCGCGGTGCTGTAGGTTATGCTCCGGTCACCGGGATGTGCCAGCTGCACCGGAGCTGTGTCCTGGTTCTAGAAGACGGATTCTCCTCGGCTTTTGTTGCTGCGCATGAGACAGGCCACGTGTGAGTCACACAAGAATGGTGATACTAAGGATAATACTATCTGTTTAGTGATAAATAACTAAGCTAAGGTGTGTGTGTGTGCAGGCTGGGCATGGAGCACGATGGGGAGATGAACGACTGCATGGACGACGTCCCTCTGGGCAGCATCATGTCTCCCCGGGTCCAGGCCACCTTCTACCGCTATCACTGGTCCAGCTGCAGCTGGAGGGAGCTGCACCGCTACCTGAAGTGAGTAGCAGCCGCAGTGCCTGCAGTGCCAGGAGGGTTTCCACTGACAGCCGCTCCCTCTGCCCACAGCGCCTATGACTGTCTCCGTGACGACCCCTTCAGCCATGAGTGGCCTGCCCAGCCGCAGCTACCGGGCTTCCAGTACACCATGGACCAGCAGTGCCGCTTTGACTTTGGCCCGGGATTCAGCATGTGTACCGCCGTAAGTCAGAGTCTAACCGAATCCAAGGTTCTTACTGATCCAGAATCCAACCGGACCCAGAGTCCAGCCGAAACCAAGGTTCTCCCCGAACCTGAGCAGCGACCCTTTACAGCTGCCTCTGAGTCGGTTCCTGCTGAAACCTCTGAGCAGAATGATCTACTTATTCATTAATATTAACCTGAATAGAAAATGAACCTCCTACGATCTGGTGGTATCGTCCCTTTAGCCCGTCATTCCCAGACTCTGTCTGTCAGAGGTGAAGAGTTGGCAGACATGCTGGCTGAAATGTTTCCTGTCCTGATCTGATTCAGAGGAGAAAACCACCAGAACCAAAGTAATCAGTAGAAACGTCCAGCTCATCGGGCTCAGAGCTGCTGGACCCGATCTGCCAGGAATGCTTCCTGTTATCAGATCTGAACAAACACTACATCTGGACCCAACCAGCACCTGGACCCGGCCAGCAGCTGGACTGGAAATTTCAGAAAGCTCATTAAAGTCCTGCTAGTGTTTTCCTGTCAGTTGTAGGTTTTTTCTTCATGGAGCTCAGGGTTGTTTTCATTTCACATCTGGAGAGATTTCTGATTATTTTCTGATCAACAAGATCATATAAGCCACAGATCCTGATCTCTGAGTGATCTGTGTCTTCAGTACATGACCCCTGATCCCTGCAAGCAGCTGTGGTGCAGCGACTACAACAACCCATTTTTCTGTAAGACCAAGAAAGGCCCCCCACTGGATGGGACCAAGTGCGGACCAGGCAAGGTGAGTTCACGAATTCATCGTCAGCGTTTATTTAGCGGCCAAGTTCTGTTGGCAGCAGAGAAACCATCCAGTACCTCCCGGGTACCGGTTGGTACCACTGCAGGACATATTTCTAGTCTTTATCCACACAGCCAGATGAGTCACCAAGGCAGCTGTCTGTTTTGCAGCACTGCTTCAAAGGCTTCTGCATCAAGCTCACCCCAAACCTCCTGAAGCAACACGGAAACTGGGGGCGCTGGAGTCCGTTCGGCAGCTGCTCCCGGACCTGTGGGGGTGGGGTCCGGTTCCGGACCAGACAGTGTGATAACCCCCCGTGAGTGACCGGCAATGATCTCACTCACCAGCTGCACCAATCAGACACACTTACCTGTCGCTGTTCTCAGTCCAGCCAATGGAGGGCGCACCTGCTACGGGAACAGCTATGAGTTCCAGCTGTGCAGCCAGGAGGACTGCCCCCCCCTCACCGACTTCAGGTCAAAACCTGGATATGTCCTTCTGCTGACCGGGTTAGAACCTGGTTCTGTCCTCAGGCTAACCGGATCAGAACATCTGAAGTGTCGTTGTGTTTCAGGGAGGATCAGTGTAAAGCCTGGAATCCATTCCTGGAGCATGAAGGAATGAAGCATCATTGGCGCCCATATGAGCATCCTGACCGTAAATACACACACTCAGACATACAAGTTAGCATGATGCTAGTAGCAGACACTGTCATGCCAACATGATGCTACAAACAGACACACTGCTATGCTAGCATGATACTAGTAGCAGACACTGCCATGCCAACATGATGCCAGTAAAAGACATATTGCTATGAGGCGTGCTGTGGTGGCATAGGGGATAGCGCGACCCACGTTTGGAGGCCTTGAGTCCTCGGCGCGGCTGTCGCAGGTTCGATTCCCTTACCCGGCAATATTTGCCGCATGTCTTCCCCCCTCTTCTTCCCCTTTTCCTGTCAGCCTATTTTCATATAAGGGACACTAGAGCCCACAAAAAAGACCCCCTGGAGGAGAGAAAAAAAGGACATATTGCTATGCTACCAACATGTCAAAAGTTATGCTAATGTCATATCAGTAACAGACACTCCACTATGCTAACACGTTGTCAGTAACAGACACTCCGCTATGCTAACACGTTGTCAGTAACAGACACTCCGCTATGCTAACACGTTGTCAGTAACAGACACTCCGCTATGCTAACATGTTGTCAGTAACAGACACTCCGCTATGCTAACATAATGCCAGTAAACAGGAACTAAGCTGTTCCTGGCTGCTGCTGATATAAACAGTCTCTGCTGTGGCCAGATGTGTTTTTAGGACCTCTGGGTTCATTTTTCAGTAGAATCTCCTCTCATTGTGGGGATGTTGTGTAATGCTGTGGGACGGACCAGATCTGGGTTCAACTTCAGTCTAATGTCCCTGGAATGCACTCTGTAATTCACGGCTCTCACAAATATCAAAGACAGACCTGTGTGTATGAGTGTTTGTACTTGTTTAGGCTAACTCTTCAGGACTTGTTCTGGCATTTTCATGTGTCTTTGAGGACCAATGACCGAGTAAAGGGACTGGATTAAAATGTTAATGGAGTTAATTTCAGGGTCTGTAATTAATTAATAAATCTACATTTAAATGTAGATTTACATTTAAATCTAAAATCGTACATCAATTAAATAAGCAACATTTCCAATTCAAGTGTTAAACCGCTGCTAAATTATTGAATAAATAGAATATGAGCTCAACAACAAAGATATTTAGTTTTTTATTCTTTCTTTTTTATTGCAAACAATTTAAAAAATAAAATAAAAATGATGTTGTTAAAACCAGAAATGTGCAAATACAAAGGTTCTGACTCA
>NC_045693.1:29783338-29804322 GCF_003331165.1 Xiphophorus hellerii | reverse complement strand
TAACTGCTGTGTGTTTCTCCTGGGACAAAAACATTAAGGAGTATTTTAGCACTTTTTGATATTATGAGACGAATCTTTTGTATTTTTTTTGCTAATAGTAAATCAAAACATGTTAGCTTTTTAAAACAGTCATACGGCCATTTGTTGGTACCATATGTGACTTCTGCTGTGAAGTTTTACTCTTCGTATTCTTCAACAGGATCACAAAATGGAGGACTTTCTGAAACTTCTGGATTTCCTGGAGGACGATAACAGCAACATAAACAATCCAGTTATGCCTTCAGAAGAGGTGTGTTGTTTAAAAATGGTCACTATGTAGAATTAAAAGCAGCGATTGTCAAAGTGTGAGGCACGCCCCCTAGGGGTGTGGAGGTAAAAAATGTTTTATTTATTCATCGCAAGTGGAGCTAATTTAATGTCTGTCAGTATTTCAAACCAGATTTGTTTATGAATTACACATCCAACTCAACATGAAGCATGACAAGGCGCTACCACAACTGGTTGGAGATTTTAGCTGTTTTTCTGAACATAGAAAGTACACCTGGACCAGAAGATGACATTTACTTATTAATTTTAAAACAAAACACAAACTAGTTACATTTCTTGAAAGGACAAAATATGTAAAATCAAAAGAAAACAGTACATTTTGCTCGTTTAAATAAATAAAACTTAACCCATATTTTTCCCAAGATGCCTTCCCCTGTCAGGAAAGTGTAAACTTTGTTCATCTCTGCTGTTTTTCTGTTACTCATATTTCGCAAAAGTCGAAGATTTTCCGGGAAGATCTCAGAAATGTTTAGATTCATTCCAGAAATTTTCTAGGGAAAAACATGAAAATTTTGGAGTTCATAAAGTCAAAAATGTTGAACTTTGGAAACTCAGAAATGTGTTGTTTTTTTTTGTTTTGTTTTTTTTCATGGAAAAAAACCCAACAAAAGCTCAAAATTAATTAGTGGTTTAAGAATCTTCATTTAGCTTAAAAAAGGAGTACATTTCCACTATAAACTCAGAAATTTTCTAGAAAAAAAAACATTGAAATTTCTGAGCTACACAGGTTGAAAATTTGCTGGATTTTTAAATTTTTTTTAATTTTGAGGTTAATCTCAGAAATGTTCTAGGAAAAAATTAATTTCAAAAATGTTAAATATTCAACTTCTGAAACTCAGACATGTCCATGTTTTTTTTTAGTAAATTTCTTAGCTAAGAGTTTTTTCCAGCAATTTATTTTAATCTACAAACCCTCAGTTTTCCTGTCATTAAAATATGTTAGTGTGACTGTGAACAGAGAAATTATTCATATTTTCTTCCTATTTTTCAGGTGAATCTTTTATATACAATTAATCTCATCAAGTCCTGTTTTAAATACGTCAAGGCCCCTAAAGTTGAACAAAACCTCAACAGAAAAAACAATTATTATGAATACAGTTGTTTGAATTTTGTCATTTTTTCTTGTTTTGCATAGAAGAAAATGAACAATCAATAAAACAGGAACTCCACTGTCATGAAATATGCATACATCTGCACAACTACAGTATGTGTTAACATTGCTCTGAAGCGGCTCATATCTGCATAGCATATATGAGCAACACTGCAAATCAATATAGTAAGCCAATTTGAGCTAAAAGGTCAACATGGCACACACTTTAAGGTTTTTATTTTAAAATATTCGTTTTTCCTCTTCTTTCTCAAGCTCTTTCCTCAGTTTTTGTAATTTCAGTTCAACAACCTTCATCTGATTTCCATTCACAGGAGGAGATCTGCATCTTCCAGAATGCACTTTATGAGGATGAGAGTGTGAGCAGCTTCAGCGAAAGCACGGCAAATCAGCCAGTCGACTCTGAGGAAAAGCACGGCCACGACAACCGCAGAGAGAATTCAGAGAGTGTTTCCACTCAGCCGGTCAACACTGAACAAATGGCTCATGTCTGTGACCAGTGTGGGAAGAGTTTCAGCAAATGTAGAAGGTGTAGATTTCACCAGCACATCCACACTGGAGAGAGGCCATACAACTGTAGCCAGTGTGGGAAGAGCTTCTCTCAGAAAAGGTATCTGACCGGCCATCAGCTTATTCATACGAGAGAAAGACCTTACCGCTGTGACGAGTGTGAGAAGACATTCACCCATAATGCAGATTTGAAAGTCCATCAGCGCACTCACACTGGGGAAAGACCATACAGCTGTGACCAATGTGAGAAACATTTCACTAAAAAAGTCAACTTAACAGTCCATCAGCGCATCCACACTGGAGAGAAGCCGTACAGCTGTAACCTGTGTGGAAAAAAATTCACCCAGAGAGGCAATCTCAAGATCCATCAGCACATCCACACTGAATTAAAGTCATACAGTTGTGATAAGTGTGGGAAAAGTTTTACCAAAAAAATTAACTTGACAGTTCACCAGCGCATCCACACCGGAGTAAAACCATATAAGTGTGACCAGTGTGGGAAGAGATTCGCTCAGAAAGGGAATCTGAAGAACCATCAGCACTGCCACACCATGGAAAAGTCTTTCACCTGTCATCAGTGTGGGAAGTGTTATATTCACATGCAGTCACTTACACAACATAAGAAGTCTCATCAACATGAAATATATTCACCTCAGGTCTAAAATCTAATTTGGTTGACATGGAAAGATCTCAGAGAGGTCAACAAAACATATGTCTGGCCTGAGTTAAGGTATGTCAATACAAATTATGTGAAAGCAATTTAATTGTGTTTTATTTTACAAGAAGTCACACTAATTTATGGGGTAGTGAGTAACACTTTAAAGCCCTGACAGGGTGTCATTTACTGTTGCTGCACCTGGTTCACTGTGGTGACTTTAGCTGTGGTATTTCCTAACATAAACTGTTATTACGACGGTGGAAAGAGTAATCATTATTACATAGTGCCATTTTATAGCACAGTCAAGTAACCATGTTAGCTTCAGTTGTTGTAGAAATGCTGTACATATTAAACATAAAAATGGGTAATGGTGGCGACAGTGGTAAGAGTTTTTCCTTCAATCGTTGGGTCACCAGTTCAATTCCTGTTCTGCCTACCTCTGTTGTTGTGTACTTGGGCAAGATATTTAATCTGCCTTATCTGCTGGTGTTTACCAAAATGGCCGATCGCGCAAAATGGCAGCCTAGCTTCTTTCTGTTTGATACATACATGATGATCATATATATATGTATATATTTTTTTTTTCTTTTTCTAATTCCAATGAGAGACCCATCCAATTTGAAAAATAAGGAGAAAACCTGCTATAGACAACCATAAAAAACAACCATGGAAACATACCAAAGACCAATTGCATGGAGCCTCTGCAACTGTCCAAATTAATTCCCCTGCATTAATTCCCCAACTCTGGACACAATCACACTGATAAAATGAAACAAGATACAATATATTTTTAAATGAGGCCTACTGCATTTAAAGAGAAACTCACTCCAGATGCAGTAATTATTAATTTATCGCAGAGCAAAGCACAAAGCAACGGAAAAAACAACACAGAAAAACCGCTGAAAAACAACTCAAAATGGCTACGCTACCAGCAGTCTCGTTGCCGTAGCAACTCATAACAATGTATCAGGATTCAACACCAAAAAACTCGCAAACATTTTCCACACAAAGAACAGAACATTTAGTCTGTTAAGGTTTTATGTTTTCAGGCCTAATGTTTACTTTGTGATATTGATAAGAGATTGCAATGGTAGATTAGCTACCGCTGCTATTAGCTAATCTAACACAGCAGTGGTAGAGATAAAAACCTGCTCTAAATCTGTCAGAGTTGGTGTTTCGGTCGCCTTTTTGTATTTTAACTGACCTGAAACTGAATTCCACAGCACATCGTCATGTTATAATTCACAAAGTCAAGCTAGCATAACTGACCTACTTCCTTCTGCCTGGCTATTTATTTTAATTAAATCTTTTTCCTCCAAGAACAAACAAAAATGCAGCCTGGTAAATGTGACGCGTAGCAAATCAGAAAGCGAGGTGATGGAAAACTTATATGGGAATCTAAAATAAACATAGCCCAGAAACCATGGCCATTGCTTCTTCCCAGTCGGCCATGTTTGTTTACACTGAACTCGTGTTTGGTCTTGGGATTTTTTCCGAGTTTTCCGTCTGAAATCTGAATGTTGGTGAGGGAAATTGGTACGACAAAGCCTGTTATATCAACCGTTTTTTTATCGTCGTGTGTGGGGTCTCTCAGGTTTTGACGATCAGCCAATAATTAAAAAATCTTAGCAATTCTGCAAAGAAGTTAACCGATAACGAGACAGGCATGGCAGCTGCTACTTTAATGGCTACAAAAGTTAATCTGCAGCTTTAAGACAGACAAATTAGTGGTTTTACATACAAATAAAGAATTACAAATGTTTGCAGCCGGTTTCATCTACAGTAACCAACAAATAAATAAAAGGGAACAATTAATTAAACAAAATTAACCTGAACAACCATTTGTCTATAGTTCCTTAAGTAATTTTAAAAAATAGTTCAAAAAGGATCATTGATTTTCAGCAAGAACATTGTTCTGCTGTTGTTTACAATCATTTCCTGAAACCAACTCTGAGACGAAACTGTCTGCACCTTTCTGCACCAGTAATAAAATCTAGATTACCTTTCCATTCTGGGAGGATTACAGGGAAACAAGTAAACATTCACACATAGATAACCTGATCTTAATCACCTCCTCACTGTGAGGGAGCAAAGCTAACACGCTCTCCCTGTTCTGCTCTCAATCCAGGAGCCTGAAGCCTCTGAGACGAGCAGAAAGCGTCTCCTCAGGCACTCAGGCATTCGTTTTCTTCCTCCTGCTGAGTCAGCAGCCTGAGGCAGCGACAGAAAGAGCCGCTTCCTAACTTAAGTCCAAAATATGTCAGCTTTTTTTTTTTTTTTTTTGCTGCATTTCCCCCCATTTCACTGCGTTATTATCCACAGGAAAACAGCCGAGTCCGCACAGAAACTTGACAGATTTATGTTGTAGTTGTTTCATAAATTGTGGAAATGTTTCAGTTTTATTTCAAATTAAAGATTGCACAATGATGAGGGGTGTAATTTGTAAAAGTACACAGCAAAAAAAAAACAAACAAAAAAAAACATTTTTTAGCTTGTCTGGGAGATAATAAAAATATGAGTGTTTCACCATGTTATTCAGACATTTATAAATGTAACAGTTCAGAATTAGATATTTAACTCACAAGCTAAATATTTAAAGTTTTGACTTGCAAATTAAATGTTTAGTCAGGAAACTAAATATTTATTTTATTAACTAGATATTTAGTTGAAAGTAAAATGTATTTTCCAAACTAACCATGACATTTTTTAAATCAAAATTTATTTTCTACATTACATACTTAGCTTGGACTAACTAAAATTAAATGTTTAGCTAAATAACTGACTATCCAACTCTTAAGCTAAATATTTAGTTTACATACTAAATATTTTTAGATTGCAAATTAAATATTTATTTAGAAGGCTACATATTTAGTTAAAAAGAAAAAAAAATTTCCAAACTAAACATTTATTTTTGAAGCTAAATATTTATTTTCTAAACTAAATATTTATGTTGGTCATAAATATTTAGTATCCAAAGGAAACACTAAATTCTCAAGCTTGATAAATTAAATATTTATTTAAGATGTTAAAAAAAAATGTTTTTATTTAGTTCCAAATATTTATCATCTTTTGCTAGAAAACAAAATTATCTCCTAATTTAGTTTTCAAGCAAAATATTTAATTAGCAACTTCATTTTTATTTTCCAAACTAAATATTTAGCTTGCAAATTAAATATTTAATTTAGAGTTGTGAAATGTATAAATGTATGAATAGAATGGTAAAAATATGAATTTGCAAAACAAAAATCTCTTTTTTCTTCTTTCCATGACAGGCTAAACCAAAACATTATTGTTAATTTTTTTAAATGTTTAATTTAATATGTAAAATAAACTGGCTCCAGTCCAGACAGAAGGTTGTTTTTTTATTATCATTGTATGAAAATTGTTTGAATTTCTGTGAGTAATAAATATTATTTTTGTTTTGTAATTGTAAAAAAAGACAGAAAAAATCCACACAGATTCCCTGGAATGATGCTAACTAGCTTATCATTGAACAGTGTTGCTCACCTTGTACACCGGGACAGGGGTTAAAGGTCACGCTGGTATCGGGGTTATTGCTGCTGCTGACTGACTCACCTGTTGTTAAATGTGGTAAAAGGCACAGGGACATGTTAAATATATATATTATGTTGGTAATTTTTTTCTTCATTCATTAAATGCTAGTGAATGGAAGCAAACAGTAGTCTGTAGCTAAGCTAACTATGCTAAACGGTTGGTAATCTCTCAGTCTACCCACCTCTCTTGGAGAAAAACTGGGTTATAAATTGACAATGTTTTGTCTGACTCCTTTTGTTCTCCTTTTTTCCTTAAACCTGACTGTTATTTTTATTGACAGCATAGTAACCGCCACAGTCGTTGTCTTTTCCTGACCGCTGCTGAACGCCGCAGGAAGAAACCATTTCATGCATATCCGGGGGGGTGTTCAGTGCAAATATGGATGTGGTAACGTATATACTGCTAAAAACATATTTTAAAAACACAATATAATAGATTTTGTTATTGACAGGGCTACCCCAAAACTTTCTATTTCTTAAAAAAAAAAAAGAAAAAAAAAAAAAAGATATTTGTGGGCCCCTGCTGTTCAGGAGCCGTTAGGAATGTCCTAACTTTCCCCCCTGTGTGTAAATTTATTAATCCACTGTACTTCATACAGCAAATGTATTTTCCTTCGATATATTTTTTGTTCATGCTTCACTATGCTTGGTTTTAGCGTGGACGTTTCTTTATTAAAATCAGGCATGACTGAGTCATCTCAGTATGATCATATTTAGCATTGACTTTTAATAAAATTATAAAAATACATAAATTTTAGTTTGCACCACGCCCAAAAGGACTTAACCTGAATCTGAACCATTAGTTTTTCTCAAAAAATGCTATGTTGTTACATTTTGTCCAAGCTACAGTATATAACTTTAATAAAAAATATATATTTTCTATGTCATGACAGTTTGTTGTGAGACAGATAATCTGTGAAAAGATCTCCTCCACCTTTTCCATGAGATACTATTGCTGTCTAAAGTAATGCACCATTCCGACCAAAAACAACCAATCAGAACCAGGATGACGGTCTTAGCGCCGTCAATCAAGCTCATCCACTCACTGCTAAATGTCTAATGGCGGAGAAGCAAATTATTGTTACAGGAAAACTATTTATCTGCATCTATCATTGGAGCAAAAGGACTTAAAAGTGAAGCTGAATCATTAGTTTTTCTCTATAAAAGTAATTATCTGAGCCATTTTTGCGCAGTAACTCCTAAACTCATCCGCTTCCTGAATCTTGTGGCGGCCATTAAGACGTCCTCTTCCTCTGATGATGCTCGTGATGTTGCACCTATATTTGGACGTCCATTTCTCCGCCAAGCTCTCCTCTCACAGACGCGGCGCTTACAGTACGCTCAGTTTCCTCTGAACCACCAAATGTGAGGCATCTGTGTTCTCTGACTGCTAATGTGTTCGGTGTGACCGTGAGCAGAAGATCGGAGCGACACATTTCTGGAGAGCGAGAAAAAAAAAAACACACTCTCTCCCAAAAGCTCGCAGAGGAATTTATTATTTACAACAGCCACTCCTGGATTTCCATCTTTAGTAACTCTCCGCATTATACATCTTTGATTACATATATCATAATTGATTACATATATCATAACTGCAGCAGCGTTTCTGTCCAATAATTAGAATCAAATCTCCAGTGTGAAGCAACTAATAAAAATGTTTTCATTCAACTGTTGAATGAAGTTTAAATTCACTGATTTTTTTTTTACTTTGTGTCTCCAACAGCAAAATAAAATAATTGTTACTGGCTCAGTAATTCACACTCCAATGTTGTTTTTTGGTAAATAGTGTCATATATAGTGAGAAAAATAAACATTTAATAAGGAGACAAAATTTTTCCCATTTAAAAAAAAAAAGGAGAGATCGGTCATTTTCATCATGAGAGAATCTAAAAAAAAACACCCAGAAAATCAAATTGCATAATTTTTAACTAATTAATTTGTGTTTTGTTGCAGCCAACCCAACTTCAGTCGCATTCAAACAAACATGTCTGGACTGTTTGAGTCGGATCAAGACGCAGTGGGCAGACTTTTTCTTTGTGGGTCATTTTGACTGATGGAGTAAAAAAAAAATCTATTTTCACCCATCAATTTTAAAATCATATTGATATTTTCAACAAAACTGTATTTCCAATTGGTTGCATTAAGATTCAATAAGCTGAACAGAGATTCCACATTATGCCATCACACATCAAGCAGATAACATGATTAAATTGAATTGAAATTATGAACGACTCACCTGCTGTTGCCTGAATGCACCGTCTCACAACTTCCTCCTGGTCTGCGTGGACCTGAATGCATCGCTGTTTCTGTGTAGTTACATTTCTCAGGGTTTTGATGTTGATCTGGGGAATAAATCTGGACTCTGCTGCCACTCTGACAACTGGGATTACAAGAACGGCTTCAGCCAAAGTTTTGAAATCAGGGAACATTTCTACATTTGAAGTGATCAGACTCTGAATGAGGAGTTTCCTGATAATGTTGCCTCTTTAGTTAGAAATAACATTATTTCAAATCTCACAAGCAACGTCAAATACATTTTCCAAACTTTCGACACGAGAATAACGACACTGTCCTGTTACAGAGACTCGTCACAGCAAAAACGCAAAATCTTGCCAAGTGGTTTTGGTCCAGTTTCTACGGCAAATATCTTAGTACAATTGAAACAAAACAAAACTAACTTACAAGTAACTTTTGTGCAAGACATAGGAGCTTGTTTTCAGTAAATAATTCCTTAATACTGATGAAGAAGTGCAGATTATTTCACTAAAAGGAGGGAAAAATGTCTTGTTGATTTATTGACTTAAAACAAACTCCTGTATTTATCTGAAAAGTTACTCATAAGTTAAGACAAAACTAAGATATTTACACTGGAAACTAAACCAAAAGTACTTTGTAAGATGCTGTGTTTTTGCAGCTGACTGTGATGGTATGCCTGGCTTTATCAAAAGAGAAGACAGGGGTTAAAGGTCACATCTTAAATAAAAATATTCAATCACACTTATGAACACACAGGGCTTGAAACAGGAAGACTTTTCTTTACTTTTAGTTTTTCACTATGATTGTGTAAAATAAGTGACTCTAAAGTGAATAAGATCCAGACATGTTAAAGTCATAAAACAAACAAGCAGATATGATTATTGATATTGGAAAGTGCAGCAGAAATTACATTTAAATATTCTTAATAACTGTGTATGAATTAAATCTTTCCTGAATTCATTTCTAGCCAATAACCAAAAAGCTAAACGTGACTTTAAAAGCAGAAGAAATAATGCAAGTGGATTTAATATCCTGTGTAAGTATGGCAGGGCATGAGGGACAAAAATAGGAGCAGCTGCTTTTTAATGCAGACGTTCCTGCAGTAACTCCCCCCCTCTGCAGGAGATGGGGACATTACAGTCTGCATTTTTATTTCTGCTTAGTGCTAATGGGAATCACAAGTTAAAAATATAAGTACAGAAGCTAATTAAAAACAGAGAAGGGATTTGTCAGGTGGATTGTTTTTAAAAACAAGTTTCCTTGCAGAGGAATAAAACTCTAAGAAAAGGTTTTTAAAAAAAAGCTTTTTTTGGTTCTTTTTTGTCGAGGAACAAATGCATTTAAGCACAAGATGTCCGCAAGGTTGATATCGACAAAAATGCACAAACTGATTAAACTGGGCAATTTAAATCATTACAGATTAAACTGGAAATCCGAACCTTCAAACTGTTTTTAATGGGGGGAAAACGGAGCCAGGAATCTGTGGAACAGGCCGCATGACGTGAACCTGAGGAGACCAGAGTGATCCAGGACACACAGCAGGCAATTAGCACATTTCTCCTCTAATCTCTCTGCAGCAGGCCTGCAGTTTAACACTCATTTCAGAGGCTGAATTTTTTTATGATTCATCGGATCGCTTTGTGGTTTACCAGTCAGCTGTCAGGTTTCCAGCGAGGGAGGGAGTGCAGAAACAAAGCATCAGCCTCCATTAGACGGTCATTTGGTTAATTAAGTCACTTTGCTTGAAGAAAGGGTTTGTAAATGAGCAGATCAAGGTCATTCCCGCACAGCTCCGCAGATTTGCAGCAAAATAAAACGTTACTGCAGCCTGAATGGGTTTGGATGTCAGCAACGAGGCTGACGCAAATCAAACAAGTGAGCGTGGAAATGCTCTAATGAATCCAGCAAAGTCTGACTGACTCGTTGATGCTGATTTGCTGAAGGTGAGATCAGGAAAACCAAGGAGCCACAAACAGAGAAGAAACTGTCTCCACACAAGACTCTCTAATTAGTAGTTATATGAAAGAGAATTTTATTACTTCTTTTTAACTATATTAAAATATGCAATAAAGCATTCCTCTGTGAAAGTGATGAAGCAACTAAAAGTAATTATGGTCCAAAGTTTATCCTTAAAAATTCAGAACTCTTAAATGTAAGTCGTGTGTGTCAAACTTGAGGCCCAGGGGCCAAATCTGGCCCGCAGTAGTGTTTTAATGTGGCCCTCGAGACTCCAAATGACATCAGTAAGCCCCTCCAGTTTTTCACAAATACACAAAATTCACTCAAAATTCCCACATTTTTCCTGATTTCTGCTGCAAATTTCTCTCACAATTGTCCAAAAACATTGAGTTTAAGTGACTGCTGCCTCAGCCTTACTTCATAGTCCGTGATCGATACGACAATGAGTTATATTTAACATCAGACATTAACGCAAATGTGGTACAAATTCCTTTCAAATATTTCTAAAATTCTGTGATTTTGATTGAACAAAAAAACTACAAAAACAATAAAGAAAACCTGGATGGACTGATCCGTGTGGGATGGACTGATCCGTGTGGGATCAGTCCATCCAGGTATTGAAAGCTGTTCAATATTATTTCAGTTTAAGAAACACTTATTGAACAAAGAGCTTTTAATAATATTTTAACAGTTTAATGGGTTTTATCAATACATTCTGGCCCAGCTGGCCCTTTAAGAACATTCCGATTTTTGATTTGGCCCAAAATGAAAATAAGTTTGATGCCCTTGATGTAAGAATAAGATATGATGGGAAGCATCACATCTTATTCTTTACTTCTTCATGTCACTAAGAGGCTAAACATCGTGGTGACACAGACAAAATGGATGATTGTAAATCCATTTTTCTTTAATAGGTTTGATTTTTCAAATAAAAAGCAGAAACAGAAAGTGATTTGTACCTAAAGGAACCTGCTTTACTCCCTAAACACAACTTACTGCATGTTTACCAGTGTAATTGTTGCTAAAACTGCATAAAAACCCAAATGACAAGAGGCAGCAAGGAGGCCTTCCAATCCAAGAGTTTAATTATAACAATAATTCTACAAAAGCCATTGAGATTTTAAACATTTTTAAAATTTTTATTTCAAACACATTTATTTTAAGTGGCCAAAATATTTTGACAGCAGTTGACTGAGAAATAAAATACTCTGACACCAGAGGGATGTTTTGAAAAATCCTGACCCTGAGATGAAAGAAAGAGAAAGAAAAAAAAAAAAAGCGATGAAACTTTTAAACAGAAATTTGGAATAAGAAAAAAGTACAAGCAGAAAGGAAGAGCAAGAGGAACTGGAAAAAACAATTTCTGAAGAAGGACAATCCAGTTTAACAACGAGAAATCAAGAAGATTAACAGCTGAACAGTTTATGTACATCCATTTAAAAAAGAAACAATAAAAAGGTAATTTTTCTGTTCATCCAGCTGCGATGCAAATACATTTAAAGATCCAAACAGAACAGGTAAGAGGGAAGAGCCGAACAATAAAGCTGATATAAATTTTTTACTGTTTTTTTAAATTCATTGTCATCTTCAGAATCAGCATCCAGAGATATCTTTGGTTTTGTTGCGCCGCTGGAAGCGAGTGTCGGCCGGGTCGAACCCTTGTTCGTTTGACCCAAACAAAGCCCAGCTGGGGGTCTTGGCGGTGTAGTCCAAGGCCGAGAAGCTCTGCTGTCCGCCGCTGTCTTCGTGAGCCTGGACCAGATCCTGGAAACGGTCGTAGTCGATCCAAGTCCACCACTCGCCGTTCACCTTGAACTGGAAGGAAAAGGACATTTAAAGGGGCGGCCTTATGTATTTTCCAGGCAAATATACACTGCAAAAACACAAAATCTCACCAAGTAGTTTTGGTCTAGTTTATATTGCAAATATCTTAGCACACTTGAAATAAAACTAACTAAATTAAAAGTAACTTTTCTGCTTGATATGGAGTCTTGTTTTAACTACATTATTATTTAATATTAATGAAAATGTTCTGGTTCCACTGGTAGAATATTCCACTGAGCCGTTACCTAGCAACCCCAGCCAAGCCCAGCCCGTTACCTAGCAACACAGTTCTAGTTCCACTGGCAGATAAACTAACTTATAACACGGGAAAATGTCTTGTTATAAGTTAAATAATCTGCCAGTGGAGCTAAAACCTTTTTGTCAATATTAAGAATTATTGACTTCAAACAAAATCCTACATGTTTCTGAAAAGTTACTTGTAAGTTGGTTTGTCTTATTTCTAGTGAAGTAAGACATTTGCATGAGAAACTTGGAAAGATTCTGTGTTTTCTTGCAGAGGAGTACCATTTTCCAGCACAATCAAGTCACTACGTTACCTTCAGTTGACATAAAATTATATATATATATATATATATATATATATATATATATATATATATATATATATATATGTCCCAACACAGCTCCTCTGTTAACTTTTTAACACAGTTTTGACCAGCGTTGCTCTGAGAAGTAGCCTCGATAATGAGCTCAGCTGATGTTCAGTTCCACCAGGTGTTTGCTAATTGCTGCTGGCTAGTCTGAAGGAGCTGGGTGTGAGGCAGAAGCTCGGTAGCTAGGAAACTGCAGCTCAGAGGAGGAGCTGTACCTAAAAGGCGGGGCTAGGTCCATCCAGGCATTTTCTACAGCTGAATGGTTGCCGTGGAGATTAAAGGATTTCTCCAACAGGCCTGTGACCATAAGAAATTTTACTGGACGATAAATTTTCCCAGAAATGATTGTGATAAACGATATTGGGTTTTTTAAGTCCATTTTCATGTAATATAATAATAATGTCTTACTAATGCAAGAGCACATTCTCAAAGATCAATAAACTTTCAATACTGAGGGACATTTAACACTGGAACTGGAAGACATTTTAAATATCTAAAATAAACAAAATAACAGAAAAATTTATTATGAATCTCTGTAAACAAAACTGTCCCTCAAAAAAGGTGCAGTTGAGACCAAAACACCAATTTTGAGACTTTAGTTATTACATTTTTGGTAGAAAAAGAGAGAAAAAAAAAATCATACAAATGGAAATTATTGAGCTCATTTTAATTCCTCATGTGATTAATTGATTCATTTCTTATTGCGACAGTCCTAGCTGTAACTTAAAACAGAAAACGTGGATATGTTGAAGTAAGTCGGAATACTTTTGCAAAGAACAGAGTCGAATCAAAATTAGGCTGAAAAGGAAGCTAAATGTGCAGCAGGGCAAACTGTCCAGCAAAGTTCAATTTTCAAAGAGGTCAAGCTGACTGGACAGCATCCTGGGTACAGGCCGAACCTTCCTGAACGTCATAAATAACAGAGAAATGGAGCTAAACTGGCCCAGCAGACGACTGCAGCTCTTTGCAATGAGGAAACTGTGATTGGCCTTAATGCCTCACATTATTCCTAATATAGTTTTATTTTTAATCACAAAAGTAATTAAAACAGATCCAGCATGAACACATTGGGGGACTAACACTTATTTGCACTGCAGACGACCTTCCTGAGGAGGAAGCATCGACTGGATGGGTTTGGCACTTTACGGCGTGACATTAGAGGAAAAAATAAACCCAACCTGCTGCATTGTTAATGAGGCTTGAGAAGAAACGCCTGTTGGGAACAAACGTTCCCGGTAACGAGACAGGATGATATTTATTCAGTCTGGGTAATATTTCCAAGAACAAAGTAAATCTGCGCTGTCCGGGAAGGGAACAGGACTGCACGCTGTTTCTGTTAATGGTGTCTCGCTGATAGTAACAGAGTTTCTACTGTTTTTTGTAAAGTCAAAGCTTCGCACTTCTTTCCAGACGAGGACTTTAAATCAGGGTTTAAAACAAAGCTGGATGGAAGAGAGTCAGTTTATGCGCTCGCTGCTGTTTCATCTGCACCTTTCGTTTTGACAAAGTGAAGGAAAAATATTGGTTTTGTTTCTAACTGATGAGGACGAACAGAGTCAGAACCAGGATCCAATAACCCCAGCAACAAATAAAAGGAAATATTGCAACTTGCTGCAGACAAACAGGCAGAACAAAACAAAGAAACAAAATGAAACTGTAAAGCACTTTAAACTTTGATATCTCACATTTTCTGTCATTCATGTTCAAATGTAAACTTGTTTTCCACTAGGAACAAAAAGCCCTTCGAAATCAGTTGGATTATGCAACTAAAAGTAATTAATTATTGTTTATAAGTAGATTAAATCAGATTCTATTTGATCGGTTTTTTCAGGGTTGATCCATATTTTCAGTTTCCTTTACAGTCTGGCTTGGATTGGACAGAACCGGGTTCTGGTTCTGATAGTTCAGTGTTTCTCAAACTGTTAGTGTTTAGCAAACACTTAAATTGCCCCACAATAACACAACATGTTGATATATCTCCAAAATGAAAATATTCGTCTCTTAACTCACTTATTGTCACGAATACGTCAAAACAAACCTTGTGGATTCTCAGCTTTCCAATCATGTCAAACACACAGAAATAAAAAAATATGTTGTTCTTTACTATCAGGTATTGTGCAAACAGTCCAAATTTTTGTAATTTAGAAGCACAATTAAAGAAAAATAAACTTGAGTTGCTTTGGCAGAAACATAAATCCTCTTCTACTCCATTAAATATAAAAATTATACACCCATTTATTTATCAAATTTGTTTTATTGAAAATAAAAAAAATGATATTTTTTGAACTTGCATTTTTAGGCCATGATCAATATATTTGAAAATAGTCTGAAAACAACAATACTTTAATTTATTGAAATAATTACCAGGACAATTTATCCTCCAGTAAAATTTATTACTGATTTTTTTAAGTGCCTCATGACAGTGCTTGTTGTGAATTTGTATTCTAAAAATAAACTCAGTTGAATTAAAAACTATTTTTGTTTACAGCAGCTTTTAATCAAATAATAAACTCTGAAACATTTATTTTAAGATGTTAAAAACTGTCCAACATGCTTTTATTTTGTGCAATCCTTTTGTTTCATTTCCTATCCTGTAAACCGTTATGCATAAATGTTTCTATATTAATAAACTTTCCTTTTTTCTGTTAGAACTGATGTCACAAATACCATTTTATCAAAAAACTCAAACAAAAATAATGAGGATCTGAAGAAAGGAAGTCAAATGTTTTCCTCTTATTTTTAATATTCTTCCGTTTGCAAAATAAAAGTCATACCAGGTTGTTTCCGTGTATGAAATGTAAGAAGAAAGCTTTTTATTAACACCTTCACTCAGAGTATCTGGATGTTCAAAACATTTTCCTCCAGACATCCAGAGCCTATAACAACTCCCCTTTAAATTTCTAAAATTCAGTAAATTATCGTTTAGCTGTCCATGATAATTTACGATCCCAGAGTTTCCTCACATCCTGTTTCTGACCATTAGGGACCAATTAGCACAGCTGTGGTTTAATCTCCAGCAGCACTTTGCTCCTTTGTATGCAAAATGCATCTAAACCTGGACAGCTCGCACCAGAACCTCCAGCTTTAAGAGTTTTAGGAGTTTAACGTCCAACATTCTGTCTTAAAACCTTTTCAAACCAACAGAAAAGACACTGAGAATGCATCAGAAGTTTGTTGAGTGATAATTTTGCACTTTTACATCATTAAAGACAATCTACCTTGTACAGGTTAGAATAGATCTATGGCTTATACAAAACATGTTCATTACATTTACATACAGGGGGAGGAGGTCTGACTGTACGCTACCGCCCTTTACCCCCCAGATATGGTATTTTATTTATATAATTATTAGTCATTTCCACTATCAGTAATAATGTGTCTACCAGAGGATTCCTCTGGTCATTATTTTCATTAGAGCCTCAATGATGGCTGTATGTTGAAGCGCTGAGGAGTTACAGTCATCTGAAGTTTGTATATCAGGTGCTGTCCGAGTGCCAAATGGAGACTTGGACAACACCTGTACATCCTCACAAATAAACATCTCCGAAATGACATTTCTTTTTGTGCTATCTTGATCAGTCTTGAAATCCACGAGCAGAATACTTTATTCTAAAGTATTTTTGACAGCAAAAATAGAAAATTTAGCTCGTCATCTTCATAAAGAGACCAATGCATATACAGTGAACCCACGCTATATCGCCGTTCACCTTTCGCGGTCTCGCTGCTTCACGGATTTGCGTCGTGCATTGTGTTCTGCATTCTCATTGGCATAACAGTCTCTCCACTTCTTCTTCTTGTCAATAATGTTGCGGTTTAATATGTTCACATACGTAAAACAGCTTGCCATATTTAACATAATCGATGGTGGCATGTTGGTTTACAAGAATCTTTTTGCGCAGAAGGAAAAAGAGCGACAACAGCTACCGATAACTATGTTCTTCTCTCGAAAAAACACACCTGCACCGCGGGCTTTAGAAGAACAAACCGCTGCAGAGCGGAGTCAGGCTGCAGCGGCTCAGTCAGAAGAGCAGTGAAATACACGAGAGTCACTATTTGTCCTACTGTACTTTGTTTTGTTTTTCATAATCATTTTTAATTTTCTCCTGTTCTAATCCAATGACTCGGGTCGCAGTGGGGCAGCGCTGATCTCCGCAATTTGAAGCCTTCAGTTCATATTGATGTTTAAATTATTATTTTACAGTACAGTAGTTATTTGTAAAAAAAAAAAAAAAACATTTATACAGTACTTTTATTTGTTAAACAAATGTTTGGGCCTGTAAAAAGGTTTTGTTCTTTGGTTTCAATGTATTATGGAATATTTCATTGTATAATAATTGTAAAAAAATAAAGGTTACTACTTCACGGATTTCGCCTATCGCGGGTTCTTTTTGGAACGTAACCTGGGTGAAAAACGAGGGATCACTGTAATGGTTGAAGAACAGCGGCTGATTTAATTTGCCTTTTCAGGCGTTTTTGGTGATTTAGGGGCTGAAGGTCAAGGGGTTAAGTTGCAGTTTCTCTCACCAGACATCAAGCTGCTAATTTTGCTGTTGTGTGTGTGCAGAGGTGGGCAGTTCCAGCTACACTTACTTTTTGGAAAAAGAAGGCTATAGGAGGAGTTTTACTGCAAGAAGATTTTACTTTTACTTGAGTAATATTATTGTTGTGTAGATTAATTTTGCATTTAAAGAAACAGACTTCAGAGATTGGAAACATCAGATTCTTAGGTTTCTGCAACATATGAGCGAATGCTTGTGCTAATCTCTACTCATAATTTACATCAGTATTATTTATTTTGTATTAATAAACATGGATATTTGATTTGAGATATATTAAAGCCCGTTTGCTGCTCCCTCTCCCCAGCTGAATGTTTCTGGAGGAATTGAAGGCGATAGAAATGAGGATCGCTTCCTCACAGAAAGAGACTCCGTCACATTTTGACGGTGGATTTTGTTCTGGGCTGAGAACATGACTCCTGCTTTTTATGCAACATTCTCACAATCCATCATTCTTTGCTGCATCTGAGCACCAAACATTGGTAATATTTCACATAAATGCTTTTATGAATAAAACTCCCCTGGGTGGAAGGCTTAACTTGTGGAACACGGTGTTCTGAAAAGTATAAATCCCTAAAAAAAACCCTGATAAAACCGAGTCCAAATGGTTTTCTTCCTGTCTCTGCAGAGCAGAAACCTTTCTGTGACATAGACATTAAAAATGTGATTTCTTTAAAACCAATTTAGCTGAACTCCAAGAGCAGAACATATATTCAATTCGCACATCTTGTTACCGCTTATTGTTGCGTTGGGTTTTTCATCTGCGCTCGGCAGCTGAGGTCTTCTTACCTTATCGTGTGCGATGAGCAAACAGTTGGAGTGCTCATGCTCACAGGCGATGTCGTAGTGAGGCAGCATGTCAGCCAGCTGCTGGACGAAGGCGACCACTTCCTGGTGCCAGGGAACGTTGGCCATGGTCAGACTGCTGGCCGAGCTTTCCCCGCAGTACGTCACGCCCTGAAACAGACAAGGACACATCGCTGCAAAAACACTGAATATCACCAAGTATGTTTGTTTCTAATGCAAATATCTCAGCACACTTGAAATAAGACTAAACTAACGTACAAGTAACTTTTCAGCAAGATTGTTCTAAGTAAATAATTCCTTAATATTGATGAAAAAGTACAGATTGTTTCACTTATAACAAGATATTTTTTCCATGTTATAAGTGAAATAATCTGCCAGTGGAACTAGAACTGGGTTGCTAGGTGAACGGCTGGACTTGTGCTGCTTGTGAATCTGTACAAAGGCTACAAAAACAAAAGGAAAGTGTGCTGCATCGTTAGGGGGTTGTATTTCTGCAACAGACAGTAAGGCGGTGGCCGGGGGCAAGGGCAGCAACGCCGTGCTGAATTGATGAAAGACCTTGCAGTTATCAGCCTTGCCTGGAGGTCCTCTGAATAAAGATCATCTCTCCAACGCTTGGTATAAATCACACCGGAGTAGCAGAGTCGGGCAACAACAGAGATTGAAAATTACTTTATGTTTCGTATCAACCGAGTCGTGTAGAAGCGAGGAGCCGACCCCTCCTTTCGGGTTTAAATAACCTTTTTTGGAAATCGTCAGTATTGACTGCTGAAGTCACACGCCAACGTGTTGCACCAGATTTATCTCATTTACGCCGCTGGCAGAATGTTTTCTCTCCGATGGTCCAATTCTTCCAGCAGGAGAGGAATCGGCGACAGGGGAAACGGTACCGGTGCCGTTCAGAAGGTAAATCTCACACCGGACAGCATCTGAACAGAGGACCATAAATTACGCCGACTGGAGGAGAGCAGCCAATCAGACGGGATGATGGTGAAAACAAAGGTGGCGCCGAAACACAGAAACATGTAATTTACTGTTTTTATGTATCCAAACTATGATCTGTGAAAGAAAATATTATTATTATTATTTATAATAGAAACAAATGGATATATATCTATATATATATATACAGTACAGTACAGACCAAAAGTTTGGACACACCTTTTAATTCAATGAGTTTCCTTTATTTTCATGACTATTGACATTGTAGATTCACACTGAAGGCATCAAAACTATGAATAACACATGTGGAAATATGAACCAAACAAAAAAGTGTAAAACAACTGAAAATACCCCTTATATTCTAGTTTCTTCAAAGTAGCAACCTTTTGCTGTGATTACTGCTTTGCACACACTCTGCATTTTCTTGATGAGCTTCAAGAGGTAGTCACCTGAAATGGTTTTCACTTCATAGGTCAACCTGCCCTGTCAGGTTAATAGGTGGGATTTATTGCCTTATAAATAGTCATAAAAATAAAGAAAACCCATTGAATTAGAAAGGTGTGTCCAAACTTTTGCTCTGTACTGTATATATATAATTATAAATTAATTCAAATTAATTTGAACTAAAATTAAATTCACTGTAGGATATTATTTTAAAAATTACAAGAAATAAAAGCATGAAATATTTCACTCTGTGTAATGAAGATATATATGAAATTCAACTTTTTTTAAAAATTAATATAAAATATATATGTACTTTTACTCATTTCATTTCATGTGGTTAGGTTTTGTTTTTGTAATTGTAGTAAATGTGCTTTTTAAAAGTATTAAGTCAGTGAAAAAGCAAACCAAGAATCTTTTTCCTTCCTCTAAAGATTTACGGACTATTTTGTGTTGAACTGTGGCATAAAATGACAATGAAACACATTAAAGTAATACAGTTTTCTTTAACGGTGCCTTATCTGTGTTTATTTAAATGGTATGATTATACGGCTGTATAATGTATGAATATCAGAACAACATATAAGAAGTTTCCATTATCTTAAGTACAGCAGCAGCTGTAAGATGACCGCTGAACTGCAGCAGCAGCTTTCCATCAGTCAGCAGTGACAGCTAATTTTAGAGTCGATTATGTGACTGAGCAGCTCTGTCACGCTGTCACCAGTCCAAGGCGGGACGCACCAATTACTGGGCTCACGATGAAGCCGATAGCCCGCCTGCGGCTCGGCGCGGCCGCGGGGTTTTTATCTCGTCACAATATAGAGGCGCTCACAGGCAGGAAGAGGGGAAGCGACGGGTCAGAAAGATAAGAGGAGAAAGAGAAGATAATTAAGAGGGGAGAAAAGACGAAAGAGATTAGACTGACAGCGTGGAAAAAGAATACAGAGATTATCCACACAATGCAACTGAAACTTTTCAGCGTTGTACATGGGGTCAAGAGATAATTCAAATTGAATCAAACATCTTTATAAAGATGGGAAGACGAATTAAAAACTACAGATCAGATATGACTTTCAGTCTTACTTTTACAACTCTTTGAAGATGGTTTTGGGGTAAATATTCAGGTGTAGATCCCATGCATATTATTGCTTACATCTGGAAATTTCACGCATTCGCACAACGCTGCAGGGCGAATAGACGATTGTTTCACATCCATTATAGCCGCGCTGCCGCGATTCAATGATTATTGTAAGTAAATGAAACCTGGAGATGTAGATATTACTAATTAGAGCAGTGTAACACAGCAAAGGGAAAAATAACGCAAAAAAACGTTAAAGAGCAACTCAAAACTACTTTTTCTCTGTGTCGGCTGTGCTGCAGACTCGCTGCCATAGCGACTGACAACAACACCCCTTTATTGCATCAGGA
>NC_045693.1:29693248-29783238 GCF_003331165.1 Xiphophorus hellerii | reverse complement strand
TTCAACACTAAAAAGCACACTTCCCACAGAAAGAACAGAACATTCAGAACATGCAGTTTTATGTTTTCAGGCTTGATTTTTATCTTACAATTATTAATAAGTGATCTCTGTTGTAGATTAGCTGCCGCTGCTATTAGCCGCCACTGCTATTAGCTAGGCTAACACTGCGGTGGTTGATCAGCTCGTTTAAACACCTGCTCTACTGATGATCTGTCAGAGTTGGTGCGTGGGTCACTTTTTTATTTTGTAGCTGAACTGAAACATTCCACAGCACATCTTTATGTTAAGGTTGTCAAAGTCAAGTTAGCATAACTGAACTACTTTCCTCTCCTTCACTATTTCTTTTACTTAATTAAAACTTTTTTCAGACCTTGTTATCTAGTTGTTGTGTTGACAATTAGCAAAGCACTGCATCCCTTTTTCTTTTATATATCAGGCGTACATTCAAGTTTTAGCGCATTATGTTGACAGCTTAACAGCTAAAACCGATGCTAGCCCTCAGCTAGCAGCAGCCGTTTGCCCGGCAGCAGGGAGATGGGGGCAGGATCTTGTTAAACAACAACAAAACAAAACAACAAAACTTTGCTGATAACTTGTTCATTGCTGTCAATGAAAACAACAACAAATTCCCAAAAATTGAGATTTAGCATTACATTTTACACACATAGAAGAAGAAAAATGTCAGCAACATTTTATTTGAAGGGCTGTATAAAACTGACTTGACAGTCATAAACATGAAGTAGTCTTCATGAATGTCTGACTGTTGTCTTGAAGTGTCATTTGGTAAATAATGACACTTTTAATGCAAAGTCAAGTTAAAACTTGCATTAAAAGTCCATTCAAACCATCAACTTTACTATTTGAAAAATAACAACAGTTTTGAAGCAAAGTTGCATTAAAAGTGACATTATTTACTGAAGGACACTTCATAACAACAGTTATAAACATTCATGAAGACTTCTGTCAGTCTTATGCAAACCTTTTCAGATGAAATGTTACCAAAATTTCACATGTACGAATGTCGCAGGTCGGGGTAAGCAGCCTTTGATAGAGCCAAATTTAAACCTTATCCAAGATGAGTCAGCAGAAAGTTTCTTTCAAACTTTTTGTTTCTGCTCTGATACTGGAAGCTCACAGATGAAAATCTGAGTGGAGACATCAATAGCTCCTTACAAGAACAAAGTCTTCTCTACAGGGTAACAGTTTTGGGTTCATCAATGTAATAACAGCCCTGAAATGAATCCCCTTAGCCACTCAGCCAGTTCCCCAACGAGAACGCACCAGAGAAAAAAGGCTGAAGGAAAAGAAAGATAGCAGTTTGATCTGGTAGCTTTATTATGCAGACAGAAAAAAAAGATCTATCAGACAAAAAAGCAGCTGACCAAAGCTTCCTGTTACAGCACAAACGCTGACTATTGTCGTTTTGTTACTGACTTATTATTATTTTCTGTCTTTTCACAATACATTTCTAAAATATTACTTTTTTAAATTAATAAAATAAGCATTTATTGCCTAAAGTGCAACAACTCAGCATTCCTTTAGTGAATGTTTGATCATTTATAGATGCGTCTGCAGATAAAAAATACTTTAACTATAAAAAGTTCATCTATTCCTGCGCGACTCAACATCAAAACCGTGTAGGGCTGATCTGGTGATTATTTTCTGGATTAAACGATTAATAACTGGAAGAAAAACATGGTTAATAGGATATTTGTTTCTTTTTTTTAGGGAATTTAACTGACATGAAGCTAAATCTTTGCCACTTGATGAGATCTGGGTAGAATATATTGGTTGATTTTTACCTTAAATGAAAAATATTTTAAAACATTTGTACAGTTTTTGCTTAACTGCTGCTCTAAATATGTTTTTATTTAAGCAAATGACCTTTTTAGTGTCAGTGTCATCTAGTTAATGCTTATTTATTTTAATAATCACGATTAATTGTTTCCAAGCCTTACTCCCAACAATCTCAAACACTGCAAAAATCTTACCAAGTTTCTCGAGCAAATATCTTATTACACTTGAAATAAGACAAAACTAACTTACAAGTAACTTTTCAGCAAAATACAGGAGCTTGGATTAAATCAATAATTCCTTAATATTGATGAAAATGTACTAGTTGCATTGGCAGACATTTTTCCATTTCATAAATTAAGTAATCAGTCAGTGGAACTAGAACTGCGTTGCTAGGTAACGGGCTGATCTTGGCAGAGGTTGCTAGGTAACGGCGCTGTGACGGTTGATTGTGAAAAAAGTGGAATAATCTACTCTATAGTGCTTTTTAACCAATATTAAAGAATTACTGACTTAGAACAAGCTCTTATTTCTTGCTGAAAAGTTACTTGTAAATTAGTTTTGTTTTATTTTAAGTGTACCAAGATATTTCCACTAGAAATTAAACCAAAAATACTTAGTAAGTTTTGGTGGGGTTTTTTTTGCCGTGTTTGAGATTGCTGGGACAATTATTCGGATTAATCATGATTATTGAAATAATTAATTCACCATTAACTAGAGGATACTGACTCTAAAAAGGGTCATTTGCTGAAACAAAAACATTAGAAGAGTAATTCAGCCAAAACTGTACAAAAATATTCACATTTTGAATATAAGTGTTTACATCCCTGCTGTTGTTTGCTATTATTTACACTTCTTGTATATAATCAGGTTTTTTTTCTTTATTTAAATTGTAGTATTCTATTTTGAATAGAAGCTGTTTACTGTACAGAACACTATTGTTTTCTGTTTCATATTTTTATTTTGTGTGAAGCTACATAATTCGACTTACCCGTCGCTTTGTGGCTTAATTTCCCCACTGAGGGAGAAAAAAAAGGCGATTTCTATTCTTTTCTATTTTATTTTCTGCTTTGGGCTCAGTTCACCACCAACCGGTTTGAATTAATGAACGTCGTCACCCTGAGGAGAATATCAAGCATTGAAACTCGATTGTCAAGTAGCCAAAAAGCTCTCTAAATTAGAGGATGTGGGAAATTCGTCTTGTGTGGGAACAGGCTTTTCATGAATACTAATGCTGGCTAAAGCTTTTCATCCTGCGGTGGAAATGACAGCAGCACAGAATGGGAAGAGGGGAGAGTTTGAGGCTTGTATTCATGAACAAAAGGTATGAGGTCTCCAAAACAACCTCTCCAAATTAATTCACTTACTCTTGTGCAGTGGAATTGAAATTAGGTGCCGCTGAATGTCAACTCTGGTTGATGTGGATCTATGAGGAACTCCATGTCAAGGAGATGAATCAATGTCACACTGAACTACAGATTGGACTCATCCTCAGTTCAGAGTTATTAACTACAACCAATGAAATTATGAAAACTGAAATTGAGAAAACATTTTTGTTAACTGAAATAAATAAAAATAGTGATTAATGGTGGAAAACTGTAAATAAATGGCATTATCTGGTGCATTTATAAAACTAACACTGCATATCAAATGCTTAGATTTTGTGTAAATGAATCTATTTTTTAGTCTTTTAAATGTAAGTGGCAAATTATGGTGCTCCATTCTCCTCCTGGTGGCTACGCTACGCTAGTACGCAAAATGGTGACAGCAAGAGTTGGAAGAAAACTCCAGATTCAGTTGGTTGTTTGACAATAATTTAATGAAATTTTTGAAAATGAAATCTATGGAGTACTCAATACTTAACCCTTATATGAACCCATTGCAGCATGACGTCACATCTCTCTGCTGGAAGGCAAAAAGCTGCTAGCCGATGATGACTAGCACTGGTTTTAGTTTAAAGATGTAGAAATAACGCACTAAATCTTGAATGTACGAGTCCCATATAAAAGAAAAAGGGATGCAGTGCTTTGATACTAATTATCAACACTACAACAACAAGATAGCGAGGAAAGGAAGAAGTTTTAATTCCTAAAGAATAGAGGTAGGTCAGCTATGCTAGCTTGACTATGACAATCTTAACGTGTAGATGTGATGTGAAATTATGTGTGTTTCAGTTCAGTTACAAAATAAAAAAAGGCGACCTAAACACCAACTCTGACAGGTCATCAGTAGAGCAGGTGTTTAAATTAGCTAATGTTAGCTTAGCTAATAGCAGCAGTAGCTAATCTAACACAGCGATCACTTATTGATAATAGCAAATTAAACATCAAGCCTGATTATTGCCTGAACCTACCCTGATGTTCTGTTCTTTGTGTGGGAAATGTTTGAGTGTCTTTTGGTGTTGAATCTTAAAACATGTAGTGGCGTTGTTGTCAGTTGCTATGACAACGAGTGTGCGCGTGGTGTAGCCGACAAAGGAAGCGAGAAAACAATGTTTTTGAGTTATTCTTACCATTTTTTCTACATTATTTTCCCCCTTGCTGTGGTGCACTGCACTACATTAATAACACCTACATCTCCAGGTTTCATTTAGTTACAGTAATCGCTCCAACGCGGCGGCGCAGCTGTGACGAATGTGAAAGAATCGTCTTTTTGCCCTCCAGGGTTGTGCACATGCAAGAAATTTCCAGATCTAAACAATAACATGCAGGGGGTCTATACATGACCACAATACAATACTTTTTAATAATTTTTTAATTCTGCATCTAAAAATTAACCAACATATGAAAAAACTAAAACTACTGATTTTAAAATATCAATTTTAAATATAAAATTAAAAAAATAACTCGTAGAGTTAAATATGTTGCGTCAGTAATTACACAACACAAGAATCAAACACTGATTTTGTTACAACTATGTTTTCATCTGACAGACCTGTTTTATTAAACAGGTCTGCCTGTTTAATATTTTTGTTTCTTTTGTGTTTCTCCACAAAAGAAACAACAATATCATCAACAAATATTTGCTTGCCTTTTTCTTCCCTCCGACTCTCGGCTGTTTTTATATAAAAGAGCTTTAACGCTGACCGTTTTTTTTTTTGTTTTTGCAGCAGAGCTCATGTAATCTTTTTATAAGTAGTTATCTGTTGTATAAAAATAATAACACATCAAGTGTGGAAACAGTAATTGAAACAAAATTTTAGTTCAGATAAATGTGCATATTCAGCTTGTTTAATAATCCAGAAAGACAAAATAAATGCATGTGTACCAGACATCTCTTTGTTTAATCAAAGTATATTAAATAAGCTTTGGAGAAAACATTAAACTGTCTAAATATTTGTATAAACAAACACTTCTAAGAATACATAATTAGAAACATCCAATAAAACAGCAAAACACCCGAAACACTGAGTTCCTTTAAATTTAGAGTTGCTATTATACCATAATAAACACTAACCATCATTTTGAAGTTTAAATGGCGACATTTGGAAAAATGTAATGTATCAATTGTTGATTTTTGTGTATTTGTGATGTAAAGCCCTTTGAACTGCTGTTGCTGAAATGTACTATACAAATAAAATATGATTGATTGACTGATTGATTGAAAAGTGCAGGAATGTACAGATATTTTATGGATGTTGCAATCTTACCTTGACCTCGATGAAGTCGGGCTGACCCAGAGCAATAAGCTCGGCGTAGGCCTGCAGCTCCTCCACGTTCCAGGCTTTCACCAGCGTCAGTCGGTAAACCGTCCTCTGCTTCTGGACCAGGGAAAAAAGACGCAGAGGTGATCAAAGTAACGGCAGAAAAACTCAGAAATCAAAACTAGCATTTTGGTTTACATTTTACATAAAGAACAAGGATTTATTTGATTCAATAGGAAACTTCTCATCACTCCGGATCTATCTTCTCCACAGCACCTGTTTGAGCAGGCTACCATCAAGCAGGCTCAGAGCATCTTGTCTGATGGGTCACATGTGCTCGCATCAGAATATGTTCTGGGAGAAGGTTCAGGGTTCCCCTGTGCAAATATAACCGTCTGAAACATTCATTTGTACCACTCTCCATTAACTAGATAAATGGCAGACTAGCCGGGCATGGACAGAGTAACAGGATCTTTAGACCTTTAAACTTTCATTGGTATCTTCAAAGCCAAAGCAGCACAAACAATATTTTTCTGCACAACCAGCACAAATGTAGCACAAACGTTTGACACCATTTTTGTCTGATTTGCAGAAGGTGGGGGAGCCAACAGGACGCTGCTGCTGGCGTTCTGACTAAAACCAGGAAGATTAAGCACATCACCCAGTTCTACAGTCTTTGCTCTGAGAGAATGGACTTTAAAATACTGATGTTAGTTTATAAATCACTGAACGGCTAATTTATCACATTTACAATAGAAAATTTGAGACATAACAAAAAGTATTTTGCATTCAGTCTAAATTGATATTAAACAGAAACACATTCACTCAAAATCACTTTGGTGCACCCAAATTTGCTTTTGCTAAATTTATTAAACTTGCCTGAATTAATTTTTATACTTAATTTCTAATACAACTACTTGTTCAAGTACAATATTGCATGCCAACTTTACTGTTAAGGAGGTAAAAAAAGAAAATCACAATAATTTGTTTTTCAATTTTGTTATTTTAGAAAAATTTGACCCCTGAGACAATAACTCTGAAAGTTTCAACATTTAATTTCTCTTTGGGATCAATGAAATATGTTTGAATTTGCATTTAATTGAAACCTTTAGACACGACTGACCTATTTGGTCTTAAAATACCAACTTCTGCCACATTTTTAGTCATTTTTCTACTTATCACATGTAAAATAAGGTCTTGCGATTTTTTGCCAGTTTTTCAATACGATTCATGATGGAGTTTAGTGATATTTTACGCCTAAATGATCATCAAAATTAAGTGGTGTAAATGTAAAACTACTGGGAAGAAGCAAAAACAATCCAAAGTAAAAGTTTGATAACCAGTCAGAAGGGAATCATTGATTAAAATATCTAAAAGCAAAATATAAAGAAAGAGGAAAAAGTTAAGGCTTGCCCTAAACTGTTTATACTGAATTTCTAATACATAATTTAAAGATTTGAGTTTAAATGCTGGCGGTTACTGCTCATAAATAACAAAATTATTCTGTTACATCTAAAATTCAAGTAAACTGTCCTAGAAAAAAATCTAAAAAAAATATGATCTGCACCAGATGGGGATTTATTTATGATAAATAATAGAAATGAAAAGGCTTTGCTTAAAGTCAAAATATATCTGCTGTATTACGTGACAACATGAAGGAGAATAAGCAAAAAAAGATGAATATGTCTGCATTCACACTGCAGCCTGAAGGGAATTGATAAGAATTTATTGATACCAATTCCATTATCGATTTCGCTTATCAATTTGCTTCTCTTTTCAATTCTCATTGAGTGCGTACATAAACTCTTTCATTCAAAATATGCACCATGTTGTTTTCGATTTAAGTAAAAATAAAACTTTCTTAATCAATAAACATTTTAACAAGAAATTTAACTTCCTGCACATCAACGGTTTTTGTGCCGTGAATATAATAAACGATCCTCGTCAAAATTTACTTTCTATTTATTGAATACGACAGTAAAAGTTAATGTGAGATGGAGATTATTCACGTATTCATGAAATAACCAGGATGTGGAGGAGTTTAATGTTAACCGGGACATTCATGGCGGGAAACTCTCGAAGCTCCGCCCCCATGACTCACCACTGTTGCTAAGCAACGGATCAAACCGTGTCCATTTGTATCAATCGGTTTCAGGCTGTTTGGTATGTTGGAAGTTTTTCCAGCAGGCCCTAGTTTTGTCTTTTTTTGTGAAATATAAAATTTTGACATTTAAATTCTGTTTATTTTTATGTAACACAGATTAAGAAGAACTTATAGGTGTACATTGGCAAAGAGTCGATAATTATTCAGATGCTGTAAGTAAAGTTGTTATTTATAATCATCATTATTACTATTATTTCTTGTCTTGTTATGACTTAGTTTGTAACCATGTAATTTTATTTATTTGTTGACTCTTTAGCACGTAAATATTACAACATGGTTTTAATTACAAATTTTAATTATTATTGAGTCGGTAAGTAATACGTTTCATTAAATTAAGATAAGAGGTAAATAAGTGTTCACTTCTTCCTACTGCTTTTTAAACAGAAACATTGTGGTAAGCTAATTATTTTCCTCTTGGTTATGTTTGCATGTTTTCTCTGTCCTACTGACTGCATGTTTTCTTGTTTTTAAAAACTTGTTTGAAATAAATAAATAAATCAAATCAAATAAAAAAAACACATACTTTGGAACGGTTTTGATGCGACGCCATCTTAAGGAGCGTGAGCGATACGTCATCACAAAAATAAGTCACACGCTACTTAGACTTAGACTTAGACTGACTTTATTGTCATTTTGCATGCACATGGTGAATACAGAACGAAATTTCGTTGCATATGGCTCAGGACAATGTTTTGAGCTTTCAATGTTGTGAGGTTACTCCAGAATAAAATAAAATACAGTATAAAATATGAATATAAATATAAATATAGAATATAAAGTGCAGTAATGACAGTAAAATATAAGTTATTTAGCTCTGTACATGTGCAAGGTATAAAGTGGAGACCAGATTTTAAGTGCAGTCCAGTTAAGAGTTCAGCAGTCTGATGGCAAGTGGGAAAAAGCTGTTTCGGAACCTGGTGGACCTGCACCTGATGCTGCGGAACCTCTTTCCAGAGGGCAGCAGGGAGAACAGTCCATGGTGGGGGTGTGAGGGGTCACTGATGATGTTTCGGCCTCGGGATACGCAGCGCTGGGATGAAATGTCCTGAATGGAGGGAAGGGGGGCCCCGATGATCCTCTCTGCTGTCCGCACCACTCTCCTCACGTTCTTCCAGTCGGAGGCGCTGCAGCTTCCACACCACACAGAGAGGCAGCTGGTCAGAATGCTCTCTATGGTGCTTCTGTAGAACGTCTTGAGGATGGGCGGGGGCAGGTGTGCTCTTCTCATCCTCCGCAGGAAATACAAACGTTTCTGTGCCCTCTTGGCCAGAGACGTGGTGTTCACAGTCCAGGTGAGGTCGTTAGTGATGTGCACCCCCAGGAATTTGGTGCTGCTGACCACCTCCACAGCCGAGCTGTTGATGAGCAGTGGAGCGTGGCTGGGCCGGTTCTTCCTGAAGTCGACGATCATTTCCTTCGTCTTGTCAACGTTCAGGATCAGGCTGTTGTCTCTGCACCAGTCCACCAGCTGCTCCACCTCCTCTCTGTAGTCCAGGTCATTGTCGTCTCTGATGAGGCCCACCACCGTTGTGTCGTCCGCGAACTTCACGATGTGGTTGGTGGCGAACCTGGGGACGCAGTCGTGTGTCATCAGAGTGAACAGCAGAGGGCTCAGGACGCAGCCCTGAGGGGAGCCTGTGCTGAGGGTGATGACATCGGAGGTGTGTTGTCCGATCCGGACTGACTGAGGTCTGTCGGTGAGGAAGTCTAGCAGCCAGTTGCGCAGGGGGGTGCTGAAGCCCAGGTGTCCCAGTTTTCCTGCCAGATGCTGTGGGATGATTGTGTTGAACGCTGAGCTGAAGTCCAGGAACAACATCCGCACATGAGTGTTCTTCTCCTCCAGGTGAGCCAGGCTCAGGTGTAGGGCAGAGGAGATAGCGTCCTCAGTGGAGCGGTTTCGGCGGTAGGCAAACTGGAACGGGTCGAATGTGGAGGGGAGTCTGGAGACGATGTGTTCTTTTACCAGCCTTTCAAAGCACTTCATCATGATGGGAGTCAGTGCCACAGGCCGGTAATCGTTGAAAGAGGTGACTTGAGGTTTCTTCGGCACCGGAATGATGGAGGCAGTTTTGAGACAGGCTGGCACTGTGGCTTGGTCCAGTGAGGTGTTAAAGATGTCTGTTAGGACACCAGCCAGCTGACCTGCGCATTCCCTGAACACCTGCCCAGGTATGTTGTCGGGGCCTGGGGCCTTCCATGGGTTGACTCTTTTCAGGGTCTTCAACACATCGGCTGTGTCCAGGCAGAGTGCCTCCTCTTCCTGGTGGGGAACAGTTTTCTTTGCCGGAGTACTGTTCAGTGCCTCGAACCTCCCAAAGAAGTTATTGAGTCCATTTAGAAAGTCGGCATCAGCTTCACCCACTGGGGGGGAGGATGGATTGTAATCTGTGATCGCCTTTATGCCTTGCCACATACTTCTGGTGTTGCTGGTGTCGTGGAAGAACTCCTGTATTTTTCGACTGTATTTTACGGGAACCTATAAGCAAATCGTTAAGCTTCCAAGTAATTGAACTACTTTCCGATTTTGTTTTGCTTTAATGCGATCAGAATCTGAACTTTTCACGACAGTCTGAACAACACAGATTGGATTTTTGGAGTGGATCTAGAGCCGATACAAATCTGGATACACTCCACTGTTAGCATCAACGTTTACTTCTCTAAACGCTGAGCGCTTCTTCTTCTTCTTTTTTTTTATGGTAGAACACTGAGCATGCTCTCTTGAGTGACGTTATTGCGCCCTCTACTGTGCATGCGTGATGTTTGGAGATCACATCTCATATATTTGGAAAGCAAGCAAAAAAAAAAAAAAAAAACAATTCTGATTTCCCACCAAAAAAAATTGATTTGCGTCACTTCAGGCTGCAGTGTGAACGTAAGAGAAACATGATGGCAAAGAAAAGTTATCATGAGAAATGGCTAATCAAAACCAAAAAAAAAAGCAAATAAATTGATGCTTTTCAGTTGTCTCTGCTGCCCACCGGTATATAAACAACAACAGGATGTTAAAGAAAGAAAGACTGCAGCTTTCCCTTTATGTCCCTCCAACTTCTACCTCGAACTGGAAGGTTATCTGTGGCATTTGGTCCTTTCAGCCCAGCAGAGACGAGGATAATTGGCCGGCAGCAGCAGGGAGGTGAGATATTTCAAGATGCCTCCGTTCCAAATCTGACACGAACGCGCAACTCTGACAACTCCCAAAGCGACGGCAGAACGGCGGGATGGCGGGAGGCCAGGTGGAGTAAAGGAGGACGGCTGTCAGACAGGAAGCAGGCAGGACGGCAACGCAGCAATAAATGAAAAAATAAAACTTTAGATGATTTATTATTAGACACTTATATCTGGAAGGTGCATAAACTACTGAAATGTGAGATGACAAAATTACAGCATTTTAGTTGTCTCCAATTTAACAGGTAAATTTCTGATTAATTTGATTTATAATCTGCAACAATTTAGATCTAAATATAATCAACACAATTTAATCTTTTCTCCTTCAGACGGATTAAATAAACATTCCTTTACTACATCCAGTAATATGCAGTCTTCCTTTCTTTTTCATCTTTATCTTTAAAAATATTTATATTTTAATTGACCCCCGAATAGTTAAATAATCCAATTAAATAATTACAACCCGCTGATGTAATAATCCATCTGGAGCACCAAACTATCTGATACAGAATAAAAATATTGAGCTTCAGTAAAGAAAATATAATAAAATAGTTCATTTGTTTCCAGATGTTCTGATTTTAAAGAAAAAGTTTCACAAATTGTGTGACGCATTTACATTTAATTAAATACTTTAAGTTTGATCCATATTTTAGATTTTGAACTTCATGTCTTATCCTGAGGGCAATAATAAATAAATCTCTAAATAAATCTCTCATTATTTTGCCATTTGGCAAATAGAAATAATTTTGGTGATTCTGATGGACCAAAAACAAGAGAAGTTTGGTCTGATTTAACTTCAGACGGTGAGGGGAAAAAAACTGTTAATGGCTTTTTATTTGGTGTTTGTAAACTTCTGGTTTCATCTGTGTCACCAACTATGTCAACACAACAAAAACTACAACTGTACATCTTTGAAAAGCAGAAGTGGAGCCTCCTGCACAACCAACAAGAAAGCAGGAAGTAGTTTCTGGATGGTAAGTCAACAACAAAACAGTTGCCTTTTCCAGCAGCCATTGTAAAGTGATAAAACCAGCTGACCAAACGTGCTGGAAATCAGCTTATGTTGCTAGGCAACGGCGCATTGTTGCGACTTAACAATCGAGAAAGTTTTGAAACAGACACCAAAAAACTTTTAACAGTTTTTTTTAAGTGCTTGGGCTGAAATGGAAAAAACAAAATGTGAATTCTGCACAATCGATCACCTTTAACCACTCGTTCGATTCATTCGAGCAGGAATGCATCTAAAAGTTTCAAACTGAATCCATTTGTGCAAGAAAAGCATTTTAACATTTAAAAAATCTATAATATGACTCAATTATAATAAACTGAGAAGGTTTTTGGTGGCTGAATCAATCTTTTTACTGTTAAAGGCCACAGAAAATGAACTTACCGAGTATTTTAACTTTATTTGATGCATTAAGGATAAATGAAGCCCTGTTCTTTCCCCAAACCGCTGCAGTTACCTCCTGTGTATAGTTTTATGTAGTGTTGCAGTAAAAATGATGAACAAGGTGAAATTAAAGTTAAATGATAGATCCCAGGTGATCAGTCTCAAGATTAGCATTTTCCCACATCTGAAGCTGAGTAATGAATTTGCTACTTGCTTGCAAAAGCTTTAAATAAGCAGAAGAGAGTTATGATGTCTCCTCTGAGAGACTTAAGCCCACGTTTCTTCCTTTGGCTGCGCGGTGGTCCATCAAATCGCTGCTTTTTCTTCCTCCTTTAGTGAAGCACTAAGAGAATCGATTCAGGCAATCGAAGGTGAAGAACTGGTCGGGTTTTTAAGAACAAAAAAAGCAGATCTTCAACTTTATGGCAGTGGAAGTTTCAAATTAAAGATGGTTTGCTCATGGTTACGACTCCATAAAAATAATCGATCCCATCTGGAGGAAACGTTAGAGAGTTTGGCAGAGTGTCGTCTTATCTTGGTTTCACAGAAGCCGAAGTTCGAGTCAATAAAAAAATATTAATTTAATTAAACAGAGCGCAATTACAGAGTGATGATAAGAATGAGGAACCGATTCAAAATATTAATGAAGCTGTTTTACATGGGACTTAATTAAGTCGGTTTAAGCAGATAAAAGTAGGCAGCTTCTTTAGTTTTTTCACAATATACAGATAAAATATATTCATTAAAATTGTAAAAATGCGTTAATTTCTGCTGGGCTCCACAGCAAAGTGGAAAACCGTTAAACTACAACTCAAAACCACATCTCTGTATCAACGCAGCTACGCGCAGACAGTTGCTATAGCAACTGACAAAAAAAACAAAACATATTTACTACACAAAGAGCAGAACATTCAGTCTGTTGCAGTATTTTGGTTTTAGGCTTAATGTTTATTTTGCGATTATTAATAAGTGATTGATGTGGTAAGAGGAGAAAACTATAAATATTTCGCTTCACTTTACTGTATATTCGCTGCACTTTACTGTATGGCTAGCTCCATGGCTAGCTCGCTGTTACTGTCTCTTACTCTGCAGTTGTGGAGTCACAACGTCTGGGATCATGAGCGCCCCCTGCCATGAGGCAAGAGAACTGCCTGCCTCACCTCCAACCTGTTCTCTGGTTTCTGATCGCTCCTCAGCACATGAAACACGTTACCCAAACAGTTAGTGACAAAAAACACAGTACATTATATGCATAAGCTAAATTATGGAAAATCAGTTCATACATGAAATGTTTTGTGGCGACATACAGCCAGGAGGAGCATGCTCTCATCGAATAGCAGCCAGTGCCATTAGCGAGAGGTTGATCAATTCCAGGTGAGGCTCAGCTTCCTGCTGCCTCACCAGCTGCGCTTCTGAGCATTTGAATGGGAAAATGGGAAAATTCAGCGATTTTGAAGAAAACATAATCAGAATTGGTTAAGCTAAATGAAAAGTAGGTACTTTATAGTACAAACCACAGGGTGAAAATAGCAATATAAATTATTTTTATCATATTTTTCCATTATGACAGGTGAAGCAGAGCCTCACTTGCCTCCCCTAAAAAGAAGTTAGTACCCGACTCTGAAAATAAAGGAAAGAGCAGCAGTCTGTAAGAGCCACTGTGGTCTCATCACTGCTCCAACACCTGCGTTCACCATTAACCCTTTGATGGATTCAGGTGCGTTGCAGCAGGGAAGCATCTAAAAGTTGCAGACCAACAACGTTAAAACCAACAGAACTTACTTTCTCTCCCAAAGCCCTGAGGCAGTCGAGGAAACGAGGCCAGAAGTCCTTAAAAAGAGGCCGATCAATCTTCTTCAGGCTGTCCTTGGTGCTGGCATCCACACTGACGTACAGCTGAGTCACCGGCACCAGGTTCCTGGAAAAACAGGAACAATGTGTGCACACACTTTGAGGCTTTCCATATGACCAAACCGCTAACAGGACACATGCATACCTACTACTACAGCTCAACACGTGAGAAAATCCAATATTTAGTCGCTTGTTTCAAAAGATAAACTGATTCATTATACAGAGCGAAATATTTCAAATTCAAAAATACTTCATTGATCCCAAAGGGAAATTAAATATTGTCACTCATTCAAATTCTTCAGAGTTATTGGAGATAGTTATGGCTGTTGGGAGGAGAGATCTAACATTTGAAGCCTGTAGGGTTAGGTTTAGGGTTATTCCCTACAGGCTAATCCTAATCCTAACCATTAGGTTTAGGGTTATTCCATACAGGCTAATCCTAATCCTAACCATTAGGTTTAGGGTTAAGAGCTAGAAGGGCTAAGGTTATATGATGTTCATGGAAAGAAACACATTTCTAAATGACAAGGGCGACTGTAAAAAGGTGATTTCTCCACATTCTGAAAGAAACAGCTCATCTTCACCCAGCTGCTGACTGGTGTCCTACCTTCACCTTGAAGGACGGGTGTGTGATAAGTGAGCCGCTGACAGGCTAGTTAGCCGCGCTATAGGATGTGCCAGTGTGGTATGTCTTCACAACCTTGAAGTGGTTCTGGACTGAGAGGTTTAAAGATGCTGAGCATTGCAAAAATCCATTTGAACTCTGTTATATCACTTTCAGAGAACTTCTCAGAGATTTTACTGTTTTTTTAAGATAAATGTCCAGTTAAATCAAAATCCTGACTTTTACTATAAGATACGTCATGTTTTGAATCAGAAAAAAAACTTCAAGAGTAAAAATGTATTTCAAATTCAGCAAAAGTTCTGAAAAGTGTGAAGGCCAGAGCTTTCTGTCAGGCCACAACTTACCGGTTCTCCCTGTTCTCGTCTCAAACTTCCTCTCTGACTTCTTCATGCACCTTGGAGGCAGTCAGGCTGTTCCACATACTCAAACTAAAAACTTTCAAACAACTCTACTTTATTTATATGCTGCCACCAGGCAGCCAGATATTTCTCTAGCAGGGTTTCTACAGCTTTCCCCCCCCCCAACTCAAATTTAAGACTTTCTAAGACTTTTAAGACCATTGTGAATGGAATTTAAGACCTATACCTCCAAAGAAATGCACAAACTTCATCCTGTCAACTGGATTTGCACTTACTCATGACAGAAAGCAAGTTAGCAAGGGTATATTAGAAGCTAGTTAGCAGTAGCCTCAAATACAGGGAACAGTGAAGTGAGTGCAACTTAAAAACACAGACTGTACAAAATGAAATGTCCTGTCAAGACAAAACTTAAGTCATGCATGTTAATTTTAAAATAACAACTTAACCTCTTACATCAACCTGCTGTGGAACAACAGATGAAAATTAGCCTCTTTGGCTAAATCTGGCATATTTATGTGATGCATTCATGTTGCATAAATGAATACAATTCACAAATTCACAAGATCCGTGAATAACATATTACTTCTTATTATGAGTCTAAAACATTTTAAGGCCTTAATTTTACATCAATTTAAGACTTTTTAAGGATGCATATTTACATTGACTAGTCTGTTGAAAATAAAAGTTATTTTCTTAAGTTTAGAAATGTTTTTAACTGAAATCAGAAACAATACAACTACTAATAGAGTTATAGAGCACTTTAAAACAGTAATAGCTGCATCAGAGCCAGATACAATGCTAGCAGGATTTCTGCAGCTTTCACTAACTCAAATTTAAGACTTTTTAAGGCCATTATGAAAGAAATGTAAGACTTTTGTCTCCACAGAAATACACAAACTTCATCCGGTCAACTGGCGAGAAATTTGCACTTACCTACAATAGACGCATAAAAGCTAGTTAGCAATTGTATATTAGCAGCTAGTTAGCGAAAGCCTCAAATCACATAGTCCAATGAAGTGCCTCAAAAAGCTCAAGAGTAAACCTACAGAACGTACAAAATTAAATATGTCAGGTCATGTATGCTGTTGTATTTTTTTTTTATTAAAAATGGCTACAGATAAAAATGATAATTTTTGGCTAAATCTGGCATATTTATGTGATGCATTCATGTTGATAAATATGCAAATAAATTGAGTTCAGAAATTCACAAGACCCGTCATTAACATATCAAAGGCCAACATAGTTTTGTGATGAGCTTAAGACTTTTTAAGGTCTTAATTTTAGATATATAAATTTTAAGACTTTTTAAGGATGCACAGACATCCTCTCTAAAACAAAGGTTATTTTCTACAGGTTAGAAATGTTTTTAACTAAAATTAGAGACAATACTACTAATTTATTTGTAAAGCACTTTAAAACAATATTAGTTGCAGCTAAGTGAACAGATAAAATCAATAAACATTGAAAAAAACAAAATCAATATTAAATCGCTAAAATTAAAGTAAGAGCAAAAGTCTCAATGTGTTTTAAAAACCAAATATTAAGGAAACTTCAAGAAAGCCCTGAAAATTAAAGGAAAGTTTGGCTTTTTCTAAGCAAAACTAGTTTATTTCTGCTTTCTACCCACCTGATTTCCTCTGGGAACTGAGCATTTGTGACCAGGAAACTGGAGATGTGATGAGAGTGGAGGAGGCGAAGAAAGGTGTTGATTTCTGGGTACATGATTGGCTCGCCCACCAAGGACAGGGCGCAGTGCTTGGCGGCCAAACCCTCCTCGTATCGCTCCGGCTTCACTCCAGGGACGCCTGCAGGGAGAGAGACCGTCCCTTCAAAGGTCAACATCCTCAAACTGGTCAGTGGCAAACGGAGCAGAGTTACAGGTAGAGATACGAATCAAAGTTTTATCAGCAGTTTAAACGGCTGGGCCTCATGACAGATGGAAAACGACTAGAAATTTATCGTCAGTCTGACAGCAAGGGCGCTCATAAAGATGAGAAACGGATGAGAGGAGGCTGAAAGCAGGGAATTAAAGTGAGGGAAAATAAATTTTTGTAGATGAGTTGAAAGATAAAACAATATTATTAAGGAAGAATTCTCAACCGTTTTAAAACTAGAAAACATAAACCCTGTTTTAAAGAATGCATGATCAATGCAGAGTATTGGTTTGACATAAAAGCCCCACAAAGAAAAAAATAATAATTTTTTAATAATTTTAATAAATTTAAGACATTTTAATGCATATGGACATTTTTATTGGGAATATTTTTCTAAAACCTTTCAATTTAAAAACATGAAAATCATTTTCCCTAATTAGATCGCTTTTAGTTTCATAAAAGTCTAAACGCAACTCGTCGCCTCTTTGCTCAAAATATGGTCAAATTTTACTCTTGGGATGATCATAATTTTTCATTTTTGCTGAGCTTTCGCCCAACGACAACCTGGAATCAGGTCAAACTCTAAAACTAATAATGTTTGCTCTCTTTTCTAATCATAAAACGTCTAAACAGGCTTCCAGCATCTCAGCTTAGCAAAAACCGTAGAGGGAACAAAGTGAAGTCAGGCGTGCCAAATGGAGAAAATACTCAGCATGTGTGTGGGACACAGTTTGAAAAGTGATTTATGAGGTACTACAACAAGGGTGTGACAAAACAGCAGGCACAGCAGCCGCATTTTAATCTTCTCTCCGCTTCATTACACTGAAGGTTACGAAAGGTCGTGAGCAGTAAACAGAAGCGGCGGCGAAGTGTGCATGATAAACAGAGGCAGCGTCTGGAACTGCTGTGAACGTTTTCCTGAGGTCCAAACGGCGTTTCGCACTCCGAGTTCGACCCAGAACCTGCTGGAGCGCTCACCTCTGAACTGTCGGATCATGTTCTGGTGCTTCTCCAGGGCGTCCTGCAGGATTTTCTCTGCCGGGTCCATTTTCCAGCGCCACTCGGTGCCAACCGGGTTGGTGTGGTGTCTGTTAGAGACGAAACGAGAGACGAGGAGTAGAAGAAGTTTAAGTAAAATACTGAAGAAGCTCTTAACCTGATCCTGCATCTTGTTGGATGGATTTATTCACACCTGCCATTTTATACTTTGTTTGTCTTATGTGAACATACTGGACTTAATATTCTTTAAAAATTAATCAAACAGCTGCAGCTGATCCAGAATGCTGCTGCTGGCGTTCTCACTAAAACCAGGAAGATAGAGCACATAACACCAGTTCTAAAGTCCCTCCACTGGCTCCCTGTAGCTCAAAGAATAGACTTTAAAATCCTGTTGTTAGTTTATAAATCACTGAACGGCTTAGCACCACAATACATTAAAGATCTGCTTTTATTGTATCAACCTTCCAGACCTCTCAGGTCTTCCAGTTCTGGTCTGCTCTGCATCCCCAGAACCAGAACCAAACGAGGAGAAGCAGCTTTCAGCATCTATGCACCACGAATTTGGAACAAACTTCCAGAAAACTGTAAAACAGCTGAAACACTGACTTCTTTTAAATCTCAACTGAAAACCCACCTGTTTAGAGTTGTATTTGAAATGTAATCAATTACAAATTTATTGATGTAACTTGACTTAATGATTGATTCTATATTGCATTGTGATTCTGTGTTTGTTATGATGTAAAGCACTTTGAAATGCCTTGCTGCTGAAATGTGCTATACAAATAAAATTTGATTGATTGATTGATTGATTAAAGGGGACTACAGTGTCACTTTGTAGCAAAAATCAACAAACTGTTACCTTTAGTTGCGGTATATGTCAAATAACTTTAAATAAATCTGACTTTGTAATTTAACACCTTCAAATTGGGCCTCTGTCTCTTTAAAAAAAAACACCTTCTCCTTCTGAAGCTCCGCCTTCAGGAAGTCGTCACAACATGGCTGTCAAGTTCTTTTTTAAACTGTGCAACTTCCCCACTTGAAAAGGGATGGATGACCCCATGCAGATTCTTAATGGCAGGGATTTTACTCGAAGGACCAAACAGTTTTCCTTGCTTTTACTTCCATTTATTTCAGTGTATGGACATATTCACCATTGATCCAGAGGATGCAGGTAAAAACCTTTAAACAAACCCAAAAAATAATAATTACTAATCTGTATAAATTAATTTCACTTAGTTGCAAATTATATAAATAATACCAAGCAACCCATCACAAATTAAATATACAAAATAATCAAAATTAAATACACAAGTAACTAAACTTATGTTAACTTTAACTTAACTTTAAAGTGCATTCCAAGTTAATATTTACATTTCATACACATACATTTCTTAGCATACAACATCTGCTTCTCAACATTAATAATAAATATTTATCATAAATTTAGCTTTAAATTATTCTTTGAAGTTGATGGTAAATTAACAATTGAACTTGTTACCCAAATCCATTTCATCAATGCAATAATCAATTCAATCATAAAAGTCCATCAGTCAATGAACGGCAAGCGTCGCCGCTGCAATCCACCACCTCAGTTCAGCTGTCACTAATGATCCGATCGGCCAAACTGGATTGTAGACAACTTTGCGGTCCGATCTCATAACAACACAGTTTATATCTTACCGGCTGCCTCTCTGCTCATCTAAAAGATCATCCAGTTGTACACAGGTTGACTAGGATCTGTGATTCAAAAAGTCCCAAACTCCTGTCCTCTTTGTTTGACGGCTTTAACTTCCGTCTTCTCTTTTTTTTTTCCTTGTCCGTCCCGCTTTTAGGTCCGTGTGGGAACGCACAACTTTTTTTTTTTTTTTTTTTTCTTCTTTCTGATTTGACTTCACACCTCCCACTCGATCTTTCCATTAATCAATGGGAAGATCGCAGCCCATTGTCATCTTGGTACATCTGGAGTTTTTTACTCTTTGGTTTGACTTTCCATTTGTTCCTCTACAGGTATTAAGACAATGAGCCTCCTAACATCCCTGTGAAGAATGGTGGTCTTGATTTTGTCTTTCTTTGGTGGATGAGCTTGACATTTTTTGCTTGACATGTTTTGTTATAGGAGTGCGGCAAATCACCCATCAACTGCTGACACTTCAGAGCTCGAGCTTTCCTACAGACCATACAATTGTCAACAATCTTTTGGACTATCCTTCGTCCTTTTACAACCCAGGCTTTTCTCCTCATCCTCAGTAGGGTTCCAGCAATTCCATCATGTGCAGCATTGTGAGCTTCTCGGCCCAACAGTGTTGATACCCAGGCATCATGGGGTATGATGGGAACTGCAGCTCTGTCTTCTCTAAAGATCTGTATCCTGCCGCCACAGACTAATAATCCAGACTCTTTGTCTTGATAAACCACCAACCTATCTATGGTTGTGTTGGGAAAGTTGGCACCCACCTGAGCAGCAAGAAAAATATCCCTGAGAGCATCCTCTCGTTCTCTCACAGAGATTACCCCTCTTGAGCAGACTGCCTCCCACTTTGGTTTAGCTGCAACTTGATTTTTCTTAATGAATCTCTTCGCTGCTCTCCAAACCCAGACAATTGTCTTGACCAGTCGTGTCAGACTGCTAAAGCGGCTAACATCTATCAGACTCTGTATGGATATTGATGGCCGCTGCTTCTTTGCTAATACCTCTGCCTGATTTTGCGGTAATTCTTGTTTGAACTCTGATTCCTTTATCCCAGTCCTTGTGGTTACAGCAATGAATGCCTTCTTTTGCAACTTGGTGATGCTCCCTTTTGCATCAATAGCAAGTTGTTTAGATGATTTAATTGGCCACTTTTCAACTAGAGACTTTAGAAATGCTGGGCCTTGTTGCCACTTAGAGTCAATATCAAGATCTTGAGGGCTAGCTCCTCGGGTAATGATGTCGGCAATGTTTTGATTCCCAGAAATCCACCACCAATCTTGGATTCTTGTGTTGCTCTGGATCTCTCCAATCCTATTTGCAAAGAATGATTGAAACCCATAGCTTTCTCTTTGAATTGCTCCAAGAACTGTTTGACTATCAATGAGGTGATACCACCTCTCAACTTTGATTTGGCTGTGCATCTCAAAGTACTTCTTTAGTCGTGATGCAAACACTGCTCCGCACATCTCTGCTTTAACAGCCTCACCTTTTTGTTCCAATGGAGTAAGCTTAGCCTTGGATTCCACCAGCCTAATGATTGGGTCTCGGGCTGATCCCCACCTCAGATACAACACTGCTCCATAAGAATATTCACTTCCATCTGAAAATGTAATTGCTAAAGGGTCACTGCTGTTATGAAAGGGAGTTAATGCTCTGCTAAACTGGATCTTACTAAGCTGGGTGTACTCTTCAAAGAGCTTGATTGCATCTTCTCTAAGGTCACTTGAGAGTGCTAAATCCCAGGTGTCTTTTACTTGGCTACTCACATTCTTTGCCTCTTGGAAAGCTTTCCGCACAAGGATTACCCCCTTCTGTTTTGCAGGAGTTACTAAGCCAACTGGATCATACAGACCAGACACCTGACTGAGGAGCTCTTGCCTTGTCAAAGGGTTTGGTGTTTGACTTCTGATTTGGTCCAACTGGAGGTCTTGTCCAAGTCGCATCTTTTTTTTCCTCTTTGAAAAATTTATGCTGACCATGACATGGAGTTTATCCTCCTCCACAATGTACCCCAGACTGAGTGCTTTATTGTCCTCATCCCGCATTTGGTTTGGTAGAACCATGGTCTTTACTTTCACTTCGGCCTGCTTGTTGTTATAATGTTTCCTCCCACTTTGCCCAGAAAACACCCAAGGTTTGAGTTTGAAACCTCCAGCTTTGAGAATGCACTCCACATTTTCTGTGATTTCCTTTAGCCTGTCTGGGTCATTGTGGGACGTTAGAATGTCATCAACATAGCTGTTATTCTGAAGGACTTGTCGCTCCTCTTCAAGATGAATAAATGAGGGTAAACTTGCAGTTTCTCGCATCGCCAACTGTGCAATGCATCCTGCAGGTTTATCTCCAATGTTCACTCTTGTAATTGCGTAATCTCCAACTTTTTCATCCTCAGAATCACGCCAAATAAATCTGTGCAGGTGAACTTCTCTTTCCTCCAGCCAAACAGAATTATACATTTTCTTTATATCTCCTAATGCAGCATAAGCTCCTTCTCTGAACCTTAATAGGACAGCACGGATCTGGTTTAGGACATCTGGGCCTTTCATCAGCAGGTCATTCATACTTATCCCTTTAAATTTCTGGCTGCTATTCCACACAAGTCTTACAGGAGTTGTCACTGAGTGTGGATTTGGAGCAATTAGGTGGCTTACATACCACACTGGGCCGTTCCATTTGTTGATTGCTTCCTCAGACAATTTAATTGCAGCTCCACGCTGAAGCATGTCATGCACTTGTTCAGTGTAAGCAGCTTTCCAGTCAGGTTCTTTAGCCAGTTGCTTCTCTGTTCTAAAAAATGTAGCTTCGACTGCATTTCTGTTGTCTGGCAGGGATGCTGGATCTTCCAACCACGGGTACCTAGCATGCCAGTGAGGTTCGTCTGTATGGCTGTCTCCTTCATTGTAGGTGAGGCCTTCCTTCACTACCTCAAGCTCCCTTTCTTCAGCGAGCGTCATCGCCTTTCCTCCCGGCTGACAGTTTCCACAACGGCATCCTCCACACTTAGGTTCACAAGCCGTGCCAATACTGTCCCATCTCCACCACTCCAAGAAATCTTGGCTTGTAGTTGCAGTCTTTGATGCCTTAAGTTGGTTGGAGATCTGATGAATTAATGGCGGATGCTGTGGGATTTCATGAATGACTTCTTCATATCTCACAGCAGCTGTCCTCATTGACCTTGCAAAATGTGTTTTGGTTGTATGAGCTGTCATGGCAAGTTCCTCAAACAATTCTGGATGGGTTCCTCCAACCACTTTTCCTAAGGGCCCATCCCACAGTACAAGGTTCCCCACAACTCTAATTCTTTGTGGTGTCAACTGACCTTCCCTGTGGCTTATAAGTAAGCTTATTTCTCTGGGTCTTACAAGTTCATCCAGTGGTACGCCTGGAAAAAATCTTTTCAGCTGCTTTGCTTTAACATGCTTATGAATGTCTGCAATGCTGTCAAGTCCATAACAAACAAGCTGATAAGGTTTCAGGGTGCCTTTGGAGGTTTTCACACGAATTTTCAGGAGGTAACGTTTAGTCTCCACACAAACTTTCATCCCTCCAACTCCATGGACAATGAGTGTGATCTCCTCACTCTTGAGGTTTAATCTGCTTGCAGCCTTGTGTGTTATGTAATTTGTATCTGACGCCAGATCAATTAATGTGCCAATCTTTTGTCCAGCATTTGCGGTTACTTCAAGAAGCATCATTAACACTGGCAGTTCCTGCACTCCACTATCCATCAGGAAATTTAACTGATTCTGAGTTGTATTAAAATTTCTAGATGCAGTATTTGAAAATACATCTCTACAATGTTTGGCCAAATCAGGTGACAATTTCTTAAGAAATTCTTCTTGATCTTCAGTATACTTTCTGCTACCTTTGTCTTCTTCTGGGCCAATTCGGTTCCTCCTCTGGATTGTGTTGCTTTTCTTAGCTTCAGCACTTGGGCATAGATAATAGTGATGTGGATCCTCCCCATTCCTGCAGCTTTGATTCTTGCACAAAAACCCAGGTTTGCAGTATGATTTGTCATCATGTATTTCCAAACATTTTATGCATGCTCCTACCTTCTTAACAGCAGCTCTTTTTTCAGTTAGTGTTAATGTTCTGAACTGTTTGCAAAAGTAGAGTCTTTTTCTGTGTTTTCCATCGCCGCAGACAACACAGCTTGCGAAGTCATCAATTGCTTTGACTGACTTGGTTCTGGCGTGTCTTTGCTCCATTCGGGTCTCTCGTCTACTTGGTTCTTCTTCTCTCAGTTGCTCTAGTTGCTCATAAATATTTTCTTGATCTTTCAGAAATGCAAGGAGGTGATCAAACCGATTCTCTGGTACCACAGCATTCCTTTTATCAGCTGCATAAACGAGCCACTCCTTCTTCAGAGCTTCAGGAAGCTTAGTTTCAATTGACTTTGTCACCAGAGGGTTTTTAATGGCGCCAGTATTTCCAAGGTCACTTAAATCCTTAAGAGCTTTTTCAACAGCTTGAATCAACTCCACGATTCTTCTTGGCTGGTGACCCCTAACTGCAGGAATTCTCTGTAGCTCCTCCACAATTTCAATTGCAATAGCTGTCTGATTTCCATAGCGGTTCTCAAGGACTTGAAAAATATCTTCTGGAGTGCTATAGGAGGTCAAGCGAAGGTCTCTTGTGATTTTCTCATCTAGACTGTCCAGTAGCTGCACTTTTTTCACCTCTCTTGAACCGGTTGGTTCTCCTTGTTTTTGAAGAGCTTCCCAGTCCCTTTTCCATCTATAAAAATCACGCTTGTTTCCAAGAAACTTTGGGAGAGATGTTGGTTTCAGCTTGATGGTTGGTAATGAATAATTTTGGGAAGCTACAGTTTGCTCCTTTTTTCCTTCATCTTCCTTTAGCTTTACATGAATGAACTCTGCTGTCCTGGAAACCAGCTTGGGGACTGTAAGTTCCAATCCTCTCAGTCGATCTTGGATCTCATCCCGTCTGCCATGAGGGATCCATCTTTTCCAGTGACAATGAGCTTCTTTTACAGCCTTTACGAGTTCCTTCAGGTGGCTGAGAGTGAAGTCATATGCTTCTTTTTCCACTCCTGGTTTGATAGTGGCAGCATGCTCACATTCTGATTCTGCTACTTGAAGTGCAATTAACAGTTCAGTCCTTCCAAAGGTTCTCCACAGGGTCTCCTGGATTAAACTTTTGATTTCTCTTACTTTTGCTTCACATTCATTTGCAGTTTTTTCCAGGTCAGATTTCTGCTGTTCAGTCAGTGCAGCGTCGCCATCTTCACCCAACTTGGATTCCACTTCTGCGATGAGACTTGCTTCCAGATCATCATTTGCTGCCATTACTTTTCCAGCCTCTATGTTGAGCTTGTTGAAATTGTCCTTTAATTCCTCTTCAGTCATGTCCTCATGCGTCCGAGTTATGTTATTGATCAATCGAGTCAACAACCTCTTTGCTGTCGTTCTCTCCATCTTTAGTTGTTCAACAGACTTCTCATCAGCTGGTTCTGCCATCTTTTGAATCAGTCTCAGTTGTTCACAGATATGAAGCAAACAAATGATGTCAGCAACTGTCTCTTCTTTAACAAGATCCTTCAATTAGTTTCTTTCTTTCTCATCAGCAGTTTGTGGTCGGTTTTTCAATGTCGCTGGTTTATACTGCTGCCGGTGTTTTGGCCGGTTTTTACTGTCAAGTTCTTTTTTAAACTGTGCAACTTCCCCACTTGAAAAGGGATGGATGACCCCATGCAGATTCTTAATGGCAGGGATTTTACTCGAAGGACCAAACAGTTTTCCTTGCTTTTACTTCCATTTATTTCAGTGTATGGACATATTCACCATTGATCCAGAGGATGCAGGTAAAAACCTTTAAACAAACCCAAAAAATAATAATTACTAATCTGTATAAATTAATTTCACTTAGTTGCAAATTATATAAATAATACCAAGCAACCCATCACAAATTAAATATACAAAATAATCAAAATTAAATACACAAGTAACTAAACTTATGTTAACTTTAACTTAACTTTAAAGTGCATTCCAAGTTAATATTTACATTTCATACACATACATTTCTTAGCATACAACATCTGCTTCTCAACATTAATAATAAATATTTATCATAAATTTAGCTTTAAATTATTCTTTGAAGTTGATGGTAAATTAACAATTGAACTTGTTACCCAAATCCATTTCATCAATGCAATAATCAATTCAATCATAAAAGTCCATCAGTCAATGAACGGCAAGCGTCGCCGCTGCAATCCACCACCTCAGTTCAGCTGTCACTAATGATCCGATCGGCCAAACTGGATTGTAGACAACTTTGCGGTCCGATCTCATAACAACACAGTTTATATCTTACCGGCTGCCTCTCTGCTCATCTAAAAGATCATCCAGTTGTACACAGGTTGACTAGGATCTGTGATTCAAAAAGTCCCAAACTCCTGTCCTCTTTGTTTGACGGCTTTAACTTCCGTCTTCTCTTTTTTTTTTCCTTGTCCGTCCCGCTTTTAGGTCCGTGTGGGAACGCACAACTTTTTTTTTTTTTTTTTTTTTTCTTCTTTCTGATTTGACTTCACAATGGCTCCTCCATTAACCCTTTAATATCGTTAACCTGCGTTTCACTGAGACCGGTTAGGTGTTTGCTAATTACTGCTGGCTAGTCTGAAGGAGCTGAGCGTGGGAGGAGCTGCGCCTCGAAGGCGGGGCTAAGTCCAACCAGGCGTTTTGCAAAGCTAAATGGTTGCCATGGAGATTAAGTGATTTCTCAAACGTGCATGAAAGAATCAAAATACCCGTCCACACAATCCATGCTTGTTTAATCTTCTTCTAACTGTCTTCCAACAAACTTTAACATTTTATGTTCATACAACTGAGATCTTTAAAGTCCAAGTTGAAACCTCTGGGTTTTTGGAGATTTCTATGAGCGTTAGTAAAGTTTTTTGTTTTTTTTACTACATTTATGTACTTAGATGTTCAATTTGACTCTTTCTCTTATAAATTATAATGTCGTGCCTACGCCTTTTACAATAATTAATAAATCAATTAATCGCATTGTAAATTAAAATAAACTCAATAATTTATCGTTTTCTCTCTTTCTACCAACATCTGGATGATAAAAGTTTTCAGTCTGGTGTTTTGGTCTCAACTAGCTAATTTTTTTTAAGGATAATTTTGTTTAGAGACTTTATGAGTCATTTTCTTTGTTGTTTTTATTGTTTTGTTAATTTAATTTATATATTTAAAATGTCTTCCAGTTCCAGTGTTAAATGTTCATTAGAATTTAAAGTTTATTGATATTTGAGAACGTTTTTTTGCATATTAATGCCATTATTACCATTATGTTACTTGAAAATGGTCTCAAAATAACAATATTATCGTTTATCGCAATAACGTCTGAGATGATTTATTGTCCCAGCAAAGTTTGTTACCATGACAGGCCTTTTGGGTAAGGTCTTCCTTAAAAGAAAAAACAAATGTAATTTAAAATATACTCATCTAACATTGATGTCTATTTATAATAAATCACAACAGTGCGGTCTATTCCAAGTACCGTCCTCAAGTCCACTGATATCACTCTCAACAATCTAATAGCAGCTGTTGTGACAGCGAGGTGAGGGCAGGAGCAGCGATGCATCTGCGCCCTGAAATAGCTTATTTCCTGTCATCCCACATATCGGCCTTCAGACAGAAAGGCAGATCTGTGGCGACAGCCGCGCGGTTTCACCGCGGCACGCTCCGACGGCAACCTTTCCAGCTCCACACAGCCGCTGTTTGAAACCAAACCGGAGGAGAAGCAACGCTCAGAACCAATCAGCGTTCACATTTCAACTCAACGCAATAATTACTTTCATTCACCAACAGGTGGGAAGATGAAGACACGCGTATTTGGTCAAATAAAGCGTATTATAGTAACAAGGACAAAGCCCACACCGCAAAAACACAAAATCTTACCAAGTAATTTTGTCTGGTTTCTAGTGCAAATATCTCAGTGCACTGGAAATAAGACAAAACTAACTTAAAAGTAACTTTTTAGAAAGATAGAGGCTTGTTTTAAGTAAATAATTCCTTAATATAAATGAAAAGGTTCTAGTTCCACTCGCTGATTATTTCACCTACTGATGAAAAACAATGAAACTGATTTGGAAACATTTTATTTTGCCTGATTTTGTTATTTTTTTAATATGAATTATTGTCATTTTGGTTTTTAAAATACAAAATATTTCCACTTTATATTTTGGTGCATCTGATGATGTAATTTTTAAATATTAACTGATTGATAATTTGTACTCAGTACTTGATTTGACTTTGTTTTTAGTTAGGAAACAAAAAATATAACATGTTAAGCTTCTATCTAAAGCCAAGTATCTTTTCAGCAAAATATATGAACTTGTTATAAGTCAATAATTTCTGAATATTTCCACTGGCGGATTGGGTTGCTAGGGAACAGGTTGGGCTTGGCTGGGGTTGCTAGGGAACAGGTTGGGCTTAGCTGGGGTTGCTAGGTAACGGTGCAGTGGAAACTTAAGCTTCTATCTAAAGCCAAGTACTCTTAAAATAATACAGAACTCACTTACAAACATCTCTTCAGCAAAATAACAAATAAAAATATGCTGAAGTAGTTCTACTCTTACTTTAGTAGAATCTTTGGTTACTCTACCCACCTCTGTTATATTTAGCCACTTTTCAGACAGATTTATGTATATATTAACCGTACTGTGTGCTGTAATGGTTGCATACCTCCAGCAGAAGACGCATTTGTTTGCGCAGGCCAGGCTGGGTGTCGTCTCCATGCAGCGATGCGACTCGATGCCGTAAAACGTGTGTTTGTAACAACCTCCTCTCCCTCGTAACATAGACTAAGATCACAAACAGACCTCTGACTGTGACTCAGGCAGGTTTGGTGGCCCAGTTGGTAGAAAATGTCTAATTATTTTTTACCTTGGTCCATCGGCACAGCTTCACTCCGGAGTGACTTCCAATTAACTTATAACCTGAAGGGGGAAAGGTCAAAACATGTTGATGAGTAAGTAAGTGAATAGGTTTGAAATCATTAGAAGTGTCTTCGTATTGATCCATGGCCTAATTGTGATAAATGTGAGAAAAAAGGTAAAAGTTTGTTTGTATTTTAGACATTTGGAAATTTAATTGAAAATACATGAAATGAATAAATCATTTCAAGCAAAAGTACAGCAGAAAATTCGTACAAAGAACATTTTCAGAGACTTCATGGTTCATTTGATTTGTTGTTTCGGTTGTTTATTTTAGATATTTAAAATGTTTTCCAGTTCCAGTGTTAAAGGTTCATTAGAATGTAAAGTTTACTGATTTTTGGGTTTGGGTTCCTGTATTATTGTTACCATCATATGACTTGAAACTGCTCACAAAACAACAATATTATCATTCTGAGACAATTTAACGTCCAGCAAAGTTTGTTATTGTGACTCTGGCAATGTTGCTTTCCACACAAGTGTAGGTTGGACAAAACTGCAAAACACAAAATCTTACCAGGTATTTTTGTTTAGTTTCTGTTGCAAACATCTCTATACACTTGAAATAAGACAAAACTAGCATACAAGTATCAAGGACTTCTTTACATAAATAATTCCTAAATGGTGAATTAAAAAGTACTAGTTCCTCTTGTAGATTATTTCACTTATTACAAGACAGGAGGACTAGTACTTTCTCATGAGTATTAAGGAATTAATGACTTAAAACAAGCTCTTATTTCTAGCTAAATTGTTACTTGTATGTTAGTTTTGTCTTATTTTAGGAAACTAGACCAATAAACTTTGCAACAATGGTAGAAAACAATATCACCAAAACAGAAGACACAAAAATAAACAAAAACTTGTAGAAAGCAGGTAAAGTTGTAACATCCTGAGTTTTGTTGATGGTGGGTTAAAACTTTGCTGGGAACTCAGCAGTAGTTTCGGCAGGATGTGACTTTTGCGTGTGCACAGTGTTAAGAAGCCTGAAACAGGAAGCCGGTCTCCCTCAAGACCCAACGCCACTGAAACGAAGCCAAAACCTCCATCCTCCGTTCTTCACTTCCAAATAAAACCAACCACCTGCCAGGAGCGGCTGCTGCCAACATGGCACATGAAACGGGTCATTATTTGGTCAAACGGAGTGAAGCCTCGCTAAGAGGCGCTATTTATAGCGGGTTCTGTAAGCTATCAGCAGGAAATGTTGGCTGAAAACGGCTGGCCTGTTAATGTGGTACTGAATGGTACTGATGGTCCAACCTGGTAAAAACATGACATTTTCACAGAAATCCTGTCTTTAATTTGATTCAGTAGGAAAAAATAAAGAATATTTTAATCTAAATTGTTTTTTAAGTTGATCAGATTGTCTAGAAACTTTTAGTTTTGATTCCTGGAGTTTAAATATGAAACACCACCCACTTATTTTAGCCAATGTTCAAAATGGGAAAGACAAGGAATCACAGTGAGAAGCAACCCAGAAATGCTTTTCAAACAGCAAAACATACTATTCTGGTCAAAACATACTATTCTGGTCAAAGTTATTATAAGATTATTTTAAATAATTATAATTCATGGCCCCTCCCATGGGCCCACCACCCGTGGGAGGGGCCAAAGGGGTCGGGTGCAGTGTGGGATGGGTGGCAGCGGAGGGAGGGGACCCTGGCGGTCCGATCCTCGGTTGCAGAAACTGGCTCTTGGGACGTGGAATGTCACCTCTCTGGTGGGGAAGGAGCCGGAGCTAGTGCGTGGGGTCGAGAGGTTCCGGCTAGAAATAGTCGGTCTCACCTCGACGCACGGCTCTGGTTCTGGAACCAGTCTCCTTGAGAGGGGCTGGACATACTTCCACTCTGGAGTTGCCCAAGGTGAGAGGCGTCGGGCAGGAGTGGGCATACTTGTTGCTCCCCATCTCGGCGCCTGTACGTTGGGGTTTACCCCGGTGAACGAGAGGGTAGCATCCCTCCGCCTACGGGTGGGGGGACGGGTTCTGACTGTCGTTTGTGCTTACGGGCCGAACGACAGTTCAGATTACCCACCCTTTTTGGAGTCCTTAGAGGGGGTACTGGAGAGTGCTCCTCCTGGGGACTCCCTTGTTCTGCTGGGGGACTTCAACGCTCACGTGGACAATGACAGTGAGACCTGGAGGGGCGTGGTTGGGAGGAACGGCCCCCCCGATCTGAACTCGAAAGGTGTTCTGTTGTTGGACTTCTGTGCTCGTCATGGATTGTCCATATCGAACACCATGTTCAGGCATAAGGGTGTTCATATGTGCACTTGGCACCAGGACACCCTAGGCCGCAGTTCGATGATCGACTTTGTCATTGTTTCATCGGATCTGAGGCCACATGTCTTGGACACTCGGGTGAAGAGAGGTGCGGAGCTGTCCACTGACCACTACCTGGTGGTGAGTTGGCTCCGGTGGTGGGGGCGAAAGCCGGTCAGACCTGGCAGGCCCAAACGTGTTGTGAGGGTCTGCTGGGAACGTCTGGCGGAATCCCCTGTGAGACGGAGCTTTAACTCCCATCTCCGGCAAAACTTCGAACACGTCCCGGGGGAGGTGGGGGACATGGAGTCTGAGTGGACCGTGTTCCGTGCCTCCATTGTCGAGGCGGCCGATCGGAGCTGTGGCCGCAAGGTTGTCGGTGCCTGTCGCGGCGGCAACCCTCGAACCCGCTGGTGGACACCTTCGGTGAGGGATGCCGTCAGGCTGAAGAAGGAGTCCTATCGGGCCTTTTTGGCCTGTGGGACTCCGGAAGCAGCTGATGGGTACCGGCGGGCGAAGCGGCATGCGGCTCGGGCGGTTGCTGAGGCAAAAACTCGGGCGTGGGAGGAGTTTGGAGAGGCCATGGAGAAAGACTTCTGTACGGCTTCGAGGCGATTCTGGTCCACCATCTGGCGTCTCAGGGGGGGGAAGCGGTGCAGCACCAACACTGTTTATAGTGGGGATGGTGTGCTGCTGACCTCTACTCGGGACGTTGTGGGCCGGTGGGCAGAGTACTTCGAAGACCTCCTCAATCCCACCAACATGCCTTCCACTGAGGAAGCGGAGCCTGGGGACTCTGGGTTGGGCTCTCCAATCTCTGGGGGCGAGGTCACCGAGGTGGTTAAAAAGCTCTTCGGTGGCAAGGCCCCGGGGGTGGATGAGATCCGCCCGGAGTTCCTTAAGGCTCTGGATGTTGTAGGGTTGTGTTGGTTGACGCGACTCTGCAATGTCGCATGGACATCGGGGGCAGTTCCCCTGGATTGGCAGACTGGGGTGGTGGTCCCCCTGTTCAAAAAGGGGGACCGGAGGGTGTGCTCCAATTATAGAGGGGTCACACTCTTAAGCCTCCCTGGCAAGGTCTATTCAGGGGTCCTGGAGAGGAGGGTCCGTCGGATAGTCGAACCTCGGATTCAGGAAGAGCAGTGTGGTTTTCGTCCTGGTCGTGGAACACTGGACCAGCTCTACACCCTCGGCAGGGTCCTGGAGGGTGCATGGGAGTTCGCCCAACCAGTCTACATGTGTTTTGTGGACTTGGAGAAGGCGTTCGACCGTGTCCCTCGGGGAGCCCTGTGGGGGGTTCTCCGGGAGTATGGGGTACCGGGCCCTTTGATACGGGCTGTCAGGTCCCTGTATGACCGGTGTCAGAGTCTGGTCCGCATTGCCGGCAGTAAGTCGGGCTCGTTTCCGGTGAGAGTTGGACTCCGCCAGGGCTGCCCTTTGTCACCGATTCTGTTCATTACTTTTATGGACAGAATTTCTAGGCGCAGCCAAGGTGTTGAGGGGATCCGATTTGGTGGCCTTAGGACCTCATCTCTGCTTTTCGCAGACGATGTGGTCCTTTTGGCTTCATCAGATCGTGATCTGCAGCTCTCGCTGGAGCGGTTCGCAGCCGAGTGTGAAGCGGCCGGGATGGGGATCAGTGCCTCCAAATCCGAGGCCATGGTCTTGAGCCGGAAAAGGGTAGAGTGCCTTCTCCGGGTCAGGGGGGGTGTCCTGCCCCAAGTGGAGGAGTTTAAGTATCTCGGGATCTTGTTCACGAATGGGGGAAGAAGGGAGCGGGAGATCGACAGGCGGATTGGCGCAGCGTCTGCTGTCAAGCGGGCGCTGTACCGGTCCGTCGTGGTGAAGAGAGAGCTGAGCCAAAAAGCGAAGCTCTCGATTTACCGGTCGATCTACGTTCCCACCCTCATCTATGGTCATGAGCTTTGGGTCATGACCGAAAGAACGAGATCGCGGATACAAGCGGCCGAAATGGGTTTTCTCCGTAGGGTGGCTGGGCTCTCCCTTAGAGATAGGGTGAGAAGCTCAGTCATCCGGGAGGGACTCAGAGTAGAGCCGCTGCTCCTTCACATCGAGAGGAGCCAGTTGAGGTGGCTCGGGCATCTGGTCAGGATGCCTCCTAGACGCCTCCCTGGTGAGGTGTTCCGGGCACGTCCCACCGGGAGGAGGCCCCGGGGAAGACCCAGGACACGCTGGAGGGACTATGTCTCTCGGCTGGCCTGGGAACGCCTCGGGATTCCCCCGGAGGAGCTAGAAGAAGTGGCTGGGGAGAGGGAAGTCTGGGCCTCCCTTCTGAAGCTGCTACCCCCGCGACCCGACCTCGGATAAGCGGAAGAAGATGGATGGATGGATGGATGGATGGATAATTCAAGCAGTTCGACCAGCATGTTTTTACACTGTAAACCTCTATCCTGCGCAGGATGAAACTGACAAAGCTTGACGTAATCCTCTAGAAACTCTGGCCTGAAAAAGGCAAAATAAATAAATTATTAGAAAATACAAATTGTGGAAAAGATGGAGATGAATACTTATGAATAAATATTTTTTTTAGGTTTGGTTTCTGAAAGATGGTTGTTAAACAAATGCAGGCAGAAAGTTTGAGAATTATCTCTCCAATTTTAAAATTAAAACTAAATTTAAACTTCTCAGGATTTTTGATGCTTTTTCACTCATTTTTGAGGAACTTAAACTGAATAATAAATCAATAAGTAGTAATTGCTATAGACATGTGTTCATTATCACATGTCTATAGCAATATATAGACATTTATATGTCTATATACAAGTCTATATATATAGACATGTATATGTGTTTATATAAAATATTCAAATTATTGAATATTTTATTTTACGTCCAACAAAATCTTCAATAATTTCACTGAACACTGATCCAGAACCGCACAGCATTCTGGGAGAATTAGGCAGAGGTTTAGGTTTAGCTTTAGCTTTAGCCTAACTCTTTTCAGGTTGAGGGAATCATCTCACTCACTCGCTTACTCTTTGGTTGCCTAGCAACTCACTCAGTCGTTCTCCGGTTGTCTAGCAACAACCTGAAGAGTAATGTGCGCAGCAGCAGTTTAATGTTCCGACATCTTGCCTCATTAACTGCTTAAAATTTAAAAAAAATAACGGTGTGGAGAGAAAACAGAGAAAGGTCGGCAGGATTTAAAGTATTTAGATGCTTTAGAAGGAGTCAATGTTTCTTCACATGTTTATTTGTGTGTCGCTTTCTGGCCTTTCTGTAGATTTTTAAACCAAAAACCGGCAACATGGAGAATCACCGCTTATTCTCTATAAACAGGTATTCCAGCTGCAGCATCCAATTCTTCCTCCTTTCTTTAAATGTTAAAATGAAACTGAAGATCTAAGAAGAACTTTCTAGCTAATTAAGTAATTCTGTTCTAAACGTTTAAATGTCCTCGTCTGTCGTTTTCCAACCAGTTTTTCACATAAAAGTCAGGTTTTCCTCACCTTGCTTGGTCAGTGCTTCCCTCAGCGCCGGGGTGATCATCTCCCTTCTCTCCTCTTCATCTGCAGTCTTCATCACTCCGTTCTGTTTGGACAGTTTCACCATTTGGCCGTCTCCTTGATCCTCTTTCACACCCTGAAAAACATGTAAAACCTGTTTTAAAGGTTTAACTGGGGCGTAATAATATGGCCAGGAGTTAAAAGAAAAGATTGTTTAGACGACTGAAAGTAAAATGTTTTTTTTTTTTAACCCAAATGTTAAAAATCTCAATCTCTTTTTGTGCTTCTTGCAGAAGAACATTTATTCGTTCAAATCATAGTTAAATTATCTTTATTTATTCAGAAACTGATTAGGATACGGACACGTTGCAGCGTGACGTCAGATCCTGCAAATGAAAATGTTCGTGTTCGACTTTTGCGTCTGTCTTTGGTGATGAATCCTGATACATTAGTCGGTGGTGTTGTCAGTCAGTTACTATGGCAACGAGACTTTGCAAAGCGAGAAAGACGAAGAATACAAGCCGTTTTGAAATTCAGAATACCTACATCTCCCCGTTTCATTTCATTAATAAAATTATTGATGGTAAGTAAAAAACAAAAATCGCCTCCAGCTTTGTGCACAACTGGAAATTTACAGATGAAAACAATAAGATGCAACGTATAGAAGTGATTTTTCTGATTTTAGATCACTGTATATATGTGTGTGCATATATTTGGATATTTTCATATTTATATTTCTAGCTTTGCCTTATTTGGTGCTTTTTCTACATTGCATGGTTTTTATTGTAATTTATTTTTCCACTTTGTCCCTTTCAGCTCAAACTTCCTGCTTGTGGGACAAATAAAGGATTATGTTTCTTATTTTATCTCATCTTGGTGATGCACCAGTCAACCAACCAGCAGGCCTGTCACAATAAACAACAAAATCAATCAATCGCATAATAAATTAAGTGAAACTTAATAATTTTCATTTGCTTGATTTATCTTTTTTTTCCTCTTTCTTTCTCTTTTTATCAAAAACTGAGTGATAAAAGTTTTCAGTCTGGTGCTTTTTTGAAAGATAATTTTGTTAGCAGAGACTTCATAATTCACTTTGTTTGTTGTTTCAGTTGTTTTATTTATTCATCTTGGACATTTAAAATGTCTTCCAGTTCCAGTGTTTAAATGTTCATCAGAATTTAAAGCTTATTGATCCTTGAGAATGCAATTATTACTAATATGTTACTTGAAAATGGTCTCAAAACAATATTATCATTAATCAAAATAACTTCTGGGAGAATTTATCGTCCAGCAAAATTTGTTACTGTGACAGGCCAATCAATCAGTGATCAAAATCAATTCTCCCTTGATCAGAGGATAAAATATTTAAAAATCAATTTCTTTTTGTATGTGAAAAGCAGAAAATCCTACTTGTTTAAGATGAACCATATCAACTTCTTCTTTGATGCACTTTGAACTTAATAAAAGTATCGATTATATTTTCATGGAATAATAACACTCTTGTAATTTTTCCCTTTTCTGCTTATGAAACATTTCTACTCCTATTTATCAGCCCTGAAGGTTTATAAATACCCTTTTAGTTTTGTAAAAAATACATTTTATGTCAGATTTTGTTCCTGCATGCCGCCTTGTTTCCTCAGGTCGCCGTATCTGACATTTCTTTGACATTTTACTCTGTGTGGGAAAGAACTGGTCGGGTTTTATGACCTTTCTCTGCTCTGCTGGCAAGTTTTTGTTTCACATCACTCCTTTAGAACTTCTTTCTTATATTCCAAAGGTTAGAGGGTAATTTATTAACATCTACACACAGATAACACACTACCAGCTCCTAGTCGGGGTTGCTCTGCTCTACAAAAGGCTTTTTAACCAAAATACATTCATAAAACGGTGCATCAGTATCAATGTGTGCAATTTCAAACAACTGCTAATATGTTTCAAGTGGCACTGATTAATGTTGGTATTAGACTTTCACTGTGCTTCATGCCAAGTCCTCATACTGATGCAAAGCTCTGAGATACGGAGGGCCATAAAGGACAAAAATTAAATAAATAAACCCAGAAATTATTGGAAAAATGCTCTATGTTGTGCAGATCTGCTCATTAGTTCAGATGTGGGTGCATGAAGAGACATTTGTGTGTGCACACACATACACACATTAGTGTGCAACTCTGCAGCACTTCTCAGCAGGTGAAAGAAATCTGGCCCAATCAGCAGCACCCTCAACTCAGGTATATAAGGAATCCACTAACCACTTTACTGGTTTTGCAACAGAGCTGAGGAAGGCAAACACAGCCTCCAAAGCAGCATTTCATGGAAAAGGACTTATAAGGACTACCGGTTTTTCACCTGTTCTGTTCATTGGTTCTCACTCATTGGTGAAAATAAAAAAGATTGAGTGAATTCCTGAAGTCTTCAAGTCCTCCTTTTCAAGTGTAGGAAGCCATGAAATTATAGGACACTTGAGAGTGAAAAACCGCTCCAATCAGAGGAGGTTCCATTCTGCAACCAGAGACTGAAATCTGCTGTCTTCCAAAGGAGGAAAATGGCTGAATTAAAGTCCCTTGATGACCTCAAAGCAGAGAGGACAACAGTTAAAAGACTTTTCTCCCGTTTTGCAAATAACATTATGAGGACCTACATGGAGATGTCTAAGGAGGATCTGGAGGAGAACTACAAGAAGCTTACACTGGAGAGCTCCAAAGTTATGGAGGCAAATGAGGATGTGGAGGCTGCTTACATGGCTGAGTGCAAAGCAACTGCAGCTGAGGAGCTGAGCAAACTTCTGAAAGCTGACATAGAGAAGACGGAGAAAGAATGTGAACAAAAGCTTAAAGAAGCTAAACTCCTTATTCGAGAGACAATGTGGGCCACATATGGAGAGAGGGAACTGTCCCTGGCTCTACAAGTTGCAGAGGATGAGTGCAAGAATGTTTCTTCCATCGGGCCAGACATAACTCTGGAGGCATATGAGTTTATGCTCACCCATTTGGAGAAATTGATCCAGAAGGCAAAGGAAGCACACCAAAATTGGAACCATTGGGCCCCACCTGCCGAGAAAAAGGATTTCAACTACCGTGTGAGGGAGCTAGAGGTGTGCTTCCCTAGGCTGGTTTCCCAGAAGGCTGTCTTTATCGAAGCAGCAAGGAAGAAGGACACAACAGAGGAAAAAGCCTTAGTTCATAGTCTACCTCCAGTAGCTGCAATAAAACTGAAAGCCACAGCTTTACCAAAGTTTAGTGGAAGTAAACGAGACTATTACAGATGGAGAAAAGAATGGGAGGCTCTCCAGAAGCAAGGTGAACCATCTGGTTCGAAAGAAGTAAAGAAGTTTCAATTGCTTGATAGTCTCGATGAGAAAGTGGCTAAGGATTTACGCCTGTCAACATACAATTCATCAGATGAGATCTTCAGAGTCCTGGACAATCGTTTTGGGAACAAAGCTACCATTGCTCTTGAGATTATTGAAGAAGTACAAGCAATCCCACCAGTGAGAAATGGTCAACCTAGACGAATAATAGAACTCATCCAAGCTTTGGAGAAGGCTCTTAGTGACTTAAATGAGCTAGGAAATGTAGATGCCATAAAGAATCCACTGGTGACTAAATCCATAGAGAGTAAGCTTCCAGAAACTTTAAAGAAAGACTGGCTCACCCATAATGCAAGTGAGAAAGACACCACTAGTTACCAGAATTACTTTGACAAGCTTATGATGTTCCTTAGATCACAAGAATCCATATATGAACAACTAGATCAACTGAAAGATCTCGTTGAACCCATCAGAGAGAAATCCAAGTTCTTAAAATGTGCCAGAACCAAGACAACCAAGCACAGCAGTGATACATCAGGCTGCATTGTTTGTGGTGATCCAAAGCACAGGAAGAAACTGTATTTCTGCAGAAGGTTTAGGATCAATCTAAAGCCATCAGATAAGAGGGATATAGTACAGCAGCTCGGTGCCTGTAAGAAATGCCTTGAACTCCATAATGGTGACTACTGTAAGAAAACTGATTACCTGTGCAAGAACCCAGAGTGTAAAGACCAACACCACTTTCTTCTCTGCTTACTTGCTAGACCGCAGTCCCAAAGAACACCTAAATCTGGTTCAGAGAAAGTGGAGGGCAAAAGACATACTGAAGCCCAGGAAGAGTTTCTTTCCAAACTCCCACCTGAGCTGGCTCAGCAATGTAAAGATGCCTTCTGCAATGTTGTGTCAAGGGCACACAACTCCACTATTACTAAGACGGGCCTTCTAGAGGAGGATGACTTAAATGAGTATCCAGTTATTCTGATGATTCTTAACGTTACAGCCAATGATGGACAAAGAATTGGAACCCTCATTGACCTGGCATCAGACACAAACTACATTACACATAAAGCTGCAAGTAAGTTGAATCTTAGAAGTGAAGATGTAACGCTTGTAGTCCATGGTGTTGGAGGGATGCAGGTGTCTGTTGAAACAAAGCGCTATCTCCTTAAGATACGTGTCAATACTCCAAGAGGGACTCTCAAATCGCATCAGCTGATCTGCTATGGGCTTGACAAGATTGCAGAAGTTCATAGACATGTCCCTGCCACAAAGCTACAGAGGATTTTTCCAGATGTCTCCTTGAAAGACCTTACAAGACCTAAAGAGATACAGCTCCTGATTAGCCACAAAGAAGGTCAACTTGTACCTCAAAAAATTCGCTCTGTCGGGGACCTGGTGTTATGGGATGGACCACTCGGCAAGACGATTGGAGGCACACATCCGGACCTCTTTGAAGAAGTTACCTTAATGGCCCATACATCAGAGACACACTTTGCAAGATCAATGAGGACTGCAGCAGTCAAGTACAGTGAACTCACCTGCAAATCTTCAGTTTCCTGTCAGTCTCCTAAGCATCCTTTCATCCAATCCAATGCAGCCACTACCAGCAAAGACTTTCTGAAGTGGTGGGAATGGGAAAGCATCGGAGCAGCCTGCGTGCCAAAATGTGGAGGATGTCGCTGCGAGAATTGCCAACCTGGAGGGAAGGAAATGTCTTTGGCTGAGGAGAAAGAGATGGAGACGGTGAGAAATGGCTTGACATATGTGAATGGTGACCACCACACTCCTGAACCACACTGGCATGCCAAATATCCATGGACTGAAGATTTGACTTCTCTACCCGACAATAGGAAAGCAGTAGAAGCTACATTCCTCAGGACTGAAAAACAGTTGGCAAAGGACTCAGAGTGGAGATTGGCCTATGCTTCACAAGTCCATGAAATGGTCGATCGCAAAGCTGCAGTGAAACTGTCCAAAGAAGTTCTACAAAGCTGGACTGGGCCAGTGTGGTATATAAGTCATCTCATTGCACTAAATCCACATTCCATATCCACTCCAGTGAGGCTAGTGTGGAACAGCAGCCAGAAGTACAAAGGTCTGAGTTTGAATGACATGTTGATTAAAGGTCCTGATGTCTTAAATCCAATCAGAGCCGTCCTCCTGAGGTTCCGAGCTGGTGTCTTTGCTGCCCTTGGTGACATCCAAAAAATGTACAACTCTGTGTGGTTAGAAGAGAAAGAGGTTCATCTGCACAGGTTTTTGTGGCGTGACAGTGAGGATGCTGAAATAGAAGATTTTGCCATAACAAGGGTCAATATCGGAGATAAACCTGCTGGCTGCATAGCACAAGTTGCCATGCGGGAGACTGCCAGCCTACCCCCATTCACACAATTCATAGAAGAGAAACGTGTGCTGGAAGAAGACGTTTACGTCGATGACATCTTGACATCTCACAACAACCTTGACCACCTGAAACTCCTTACATCCAACATCGAGCAGATCCTTAAAGCTGGAGGATTTTTCATGAAGCCCTGGGTCTACTCTAGTCAAAGTGGGAGGCAGGAGTCAGGAGAAGTTAACATGGAGATAAAGACTATGATCTTGCCTAACCAGCTCACTAAAAAAGATAACAAAGCCCTCGGTCTGGGTTACACTGTTGAAGATGACAAGCTGCATGTCATGGTTGCAGTGAACTTTTCCAAGAGGAAGAAGAAAATGCGCCTTGGTCAGGACCTGCTAAGAGAAGAAGTAAAAGGACAAACCCCAAATCCTCTTACCAGAAGAGAACTGTTAAGTCAAGTCTCTGCTCTCTATGATCCACTTGGCCTTGTGACTCCTGCAAAGCAGAAAGGAGCAATTCTGGTTCGAAGGGCTTTTCAGGAAGCAAAGCTAATGTATTGCGCAAAAGATACCTGGGATGCTGCTCTGTCCAAAGAACTCAGAGAGGATGCCGTAAAGCTGCTAGAAGAATATGCTGACCTGAGCCAACTCAGATTCATCAGATCCCTGACACCACCAGACCCACATGCAGGTCCAACTGGCATCACATTTTCTGATGGCAGTGAGCATGCATATGGTGCTGTGTTGTACCTGCGTTGGGAATGCACTGATGGTGTCAGTGTGAGGTTGGTTGAGTCTAAGGCCAAGCTGACTCCTCTTAACCGCAATGGTGACCCCGTGAAAGCGGAGATATGCGGAGCAGTCTTTGCAGCCCGGCTAAAGACTTATTTCCAGAAACATTGCCGAATCAAAGTTGAGAAGTGGTTCCATCTCGTTGACAGTCAAACTGTCTTGGGCGCAATACAGCGAGAGAGTTATGGATATCAGACCTTCTTTGCTAACCGGGTTGGAGAGATCCAGAGCAGCACTAATGTCCAAGACTGGTGGTGGATTCCAGGATCAGCAAATATTGCAGATATTATCACCAGAGGAGCAAGTCCTGCTTACTTAACCGAAGACTCAGAGTGGCAGTTGGGTGCAAGTTTCCTTCAACTTCCTGAAAGTGAGTGGCCAAAGAAATCTGCAAATGATGTTGCCGTGCAAGCAAGAGATAATGTTATAAAAATACAGAAGAAAACATTTGTTGCTGTACTTACCCGAAGTCAGCAGAAAGAACAAAATCCAATCAGAGTCCAGCATAAACTGATCATCTCTAGGAGGCCACCTGCAGCTGCAGTAGTCCAGCAACTAGTGGACGTGAGGGACTTCAGCAGTTTGAGGAAGTTGATAGGAGTAGTTGCATGGATTTGGAGAGCAGCAAAAAAGTTCCTGCATGTCAAGGTCACAGATAAAGAAAAGTGGGAGGTGGTCCCTTTATCTGGTGTCATTACAGTCGGCGAAAGAGAAGATGTGTTCAGAGATCTATGCCTGGCAGCACAAGAAGGTGTACAATTTCCAACCACAACGACTGATAGACTGGTTGTCTACAAAGATGGAAAAAGCGGGCTCTTGATGTGTGGTGGCAGAGTTCAGACTTTTAAGGAGGACCACAGAGCCGTTCCTCTGTTGCCTTTCCAATCTTGGATCTCTACTCTTCTAGCCCGAGCAGCACACAGTGAAGGACATGATGGAGTAGCAGGAACTTTGTTGCGTATGCGGAAGAAAGCATGGGTCATCAGAGGACGAGTCATTGCCAGAAAAGTTGTCGATGAGTGTGTATTGTGCAAAAAGGTGAGAGCGAAAACCTGTCAGCAAATAATGGGGGATCTGCCTGAAGAAAGGTCTAGTCCGAGTGCACCATTTCAGTTCATATCTGTTGATTTGTTTGGCCCTTACCAAGTGAAAGATGACGTCAAGAGAAGAGTAAGCATGAAAGTTTGGGGTGTGTTGTTCTGCTGTATGTCAAGTAGAGCCATTCATGTTGAACTAGCAAACACACTATCTACAGAGAGCTTCATACTTGCCTACCAGAGGTTTACGTCCATCAGAGGTCATCCCCAGAAGGTGTGGTCTGACCCAGGTACGAACTTTATTGGGGCAAAACCCATTCTGCAAGAAATGTATGCTTACCTGAGACAGCAAGACAAATTCTCACTTGAAGAGTATGCTGCAAAAAATGGGACTCACTGGACATGGAAAATTCTTCCAGCCGATTCACCACATCGCAACGGCGCAGCTGAAGCTGCTGTCAAGATCATTAAAAGAGCGTTCCAAAGTCTTGGCAGAGTGGAAGGCCTTACCTTCAGTGAGTTTCTTACGACGGTTAAGCTAGCTGCCAATCTAGCCAACGAAAGACCTATTGATGCTAGAGTACAGAGCCATGAAGATCGAATCCAGTACATCACTCCAAACACCCTGTTGCTCGGTCGAGCTACACAAAGTGGAGATTTCAAGACATTTGACTATACCACTTATCCCTTCAAAAGGCTCAGAGAAATACAAACTCTCAGAGGAAGCATCTCTGTGTCTGAGAAGAGCTGAGCAAAACTTTCTATGAAGCATTTAACCTCTATCTGTTATGGCACAGGCTAGGTTTGAAATATCAGTGACCTTGTAGGGCAGATGATTGTCCCTTAGCAGTTTTACTTGCTCAAGCACTTCAAGGGGATGCAGTGGAAATTGCACCTTCTATCGAAGGTGCCTACAGTTTAAAATGTGAACTCTGTTTTATATTTGAAAAAGTCTGTTTTACATTCTTTTAAAGTTTTCCTTTGCTCCAAAAAGATCTCATTTCAACATCTACTATTTACTATTTAAATCATATTTCTGAGTTACAATCTTCCCCTGTTGACATGGAGATTTGTTGTCTTTCGTCCTTATCCTAGCTTCTCTGTTTATGTTCAACACAAGAGCATGATGTAAGCTGGCACCAAAGTATCAGCTGACTGGAATGTTAGGATGAACTCTTTATCTCAGACTCTTTATCTCATAGTTAGCAACTCTAACACTGAACGTTAAAGTAGAGAGGTCTACTGAAACTTAAGCATTCCTTGGCATTTGTACAACCTGTCAAGATTTTACCAATCCCACCTGTTGTCTCCAGTTTCCAGCAAATGAATTGGTCGATGTGATTCCAACATGTCTGTTGAGGAAGTACATCAGCTACGCCCGTCAATACGTCCGACCCACGCTGTCTCCTGAAGCGGCAAAAACCCTTCAGGATTTCTACCTATCTCTGAGGTCCCAAGCGCACTCAGCCGACGCCACACCCATCACCACACGGCAGCTGGAGTCCTTAATCAGACTTACCGAGGTGGGTTGGTTTGGGCTGAGGTATTTAGTGAGTGCTTCCTGAAGTTCTGATCTTCTTTTCCGGCGATTGTTTGGTTTTCTCTAGGCAAGAGCCAAATTGGAGCTCAGAGAACTGGCGACACAAAGTGATGCTGAAGATGTGGTGGAGATCATGAAACACAGGTAACTCTGCAGCAACATCAGCAAATGAGAAGAAACTTTAGTTCTATTTATTTTTATCTCACTGTTTCGCCAAATTAATGAAGTTCCTCACTGTGTTAACCCTAAACAGGGCCTTCCAAAAGTATTGATAGCCATTGAACTTTTTCTATTGAGATATCATGCAATCGACAAACACAAAGAAGTTCATAAATGTGAATTAAAGAGAAATAACATGATTTTCTACAATATTGTGCGAAGAAAAGTCTAAAAATTGTGACACATTTCCTTTTAGACTGTCTGTGTAGTGAATACTGTCAGGAGTTATTTTTTGCTGCAATGAGTAATTTTGGGTTTATTGCTACCAGTTTTACACAAGTAAAGACTTAGGACTTCTGCTTATTTAGATTTTATTTAGGAGTATTTAGCGGAAGGGGGTGAGTACAACTGTAGGCCTCCTGCCAAAAACAGTAAATCAATCAATCAAATGATAAATTAAAACAAACTCAGTAATTTCCATATGAATGATTTACTGTTTTTCCTCTTTTCTCTCTCTCTCTTTCTCCCAAAAACTGGATAATAAAAGTCTTCAGTTTGGTGAATTTTGTTTACAGAGACTTCGTAGATCATTTTTCTTTGTCGTTTTCTGTTACTTTATTTATTTTAGATATGTAAAATTTCTTCCAGTCTTAACTGTTCATTAGAATTGACAGATTATTGGTTTTTGAGAATGGGTTCTTGCGTTATTATGCTGCTACCGTTGCATTCCTTGAAAATGGACTCAAATCCAACAGTGCTATCATTTATCGCGATAACTTCTGGGACAATTTATCATCCAGCTAAATTTGTTACCGTGACAGGCCTCTATACAAATGCACTGAAAAAAAACAGAACAACTTGGAGAACCACACACAATTGTCAAAATTGTGACAATATGAAAAAAGAAACACTGAAATGTCGAAGGTATATAATTTAATTGCAAAGCCCTGAATTTCTTTTAACTGTGGATGCACAACATATCGGTATCAGCTGATGTTAGTCATTTTTTAACATGTTGGTATTGGTCTGAAAAGTAAAACTTGGCCAATATTAATGTCCAAACAATGTTTATTTGTTTTTTATTTCAATTTTTACATCGGTGCATCCCTACTTGAATTTTTTCTATTGTAAACAAGGTAGTGTAAAAGTCTGCTTGTTTCTAGAGGTCAGGGCCTGTCTTGTGTTGTGTTCTGCGACGTAAAACATCTTTTGTTTCCATTTGAAGTCTAGCTGATACATATTCAGACGGCCTGGGAAACCTGGACTTTGAACGTTCTCAGCTCGGCTCTGGCATGAGTCAGCGAGGCGCTGCAAAGCGGCTGGTCAGCGCCCTCCACTCACACGCTCAGAGGACCAATCAGAAGCAGTTCGACCTGCAGACGATTCGATCTGTAGCAGACAAAATGAACATAAAGGTGAAAGCTCTTGACCCAAAAAAAGTTAAACACATAGACGGGCTCATCATTTATATAATTATTATTGGGTGAGTAAAGTTAGTACATTCTCTACAATCCCAGTTCTAATGACAACTTTATGCTGTTGATTTCTTCCAGGTGATGGATTTTCAAGGTCTTTTGAGTTCTCTCAATGAACAGGGCTTCCTGCTTAAGAAAGGGCCCAAGTTGTACCAACTTCAGACCATGTGATTGCTGGACACTACTGCCCAACACAGATGTTTGTTCAGTTATTTGTAAAAACTCAAAAAACACAAGAAAACCTGTGTGGGGATAATATTCTATATATATTGCAAGGAGTAGAGGGAATGCTGACGTCAGAAGAAAATAAGGGAGTAGATCCAGCCAAAAACCTTCTAAAGTGCTTCTTCCTGAATGTCTACTGCAGCATTTGACAGGAATACAAGTCTCCTCCAGCCGTAGTAGCTATTGTTCACATACGAGCCAAAGTGCATGAATATGCTAATTGTTTACAGGCTTTATTTAATCTCACTAGTTATTTTCAAAAAGGAATTTACTCTTTATGTAGATAAATGTGTAAAAATGTACAACTACTGTTTGTGCAAATTCTGTTGTAAATAAACTATTGTCTGTCTCTGTCGAGAGTTTCATTAAATACGACAAAGACTTTATTTTAAAATGGTTTTATAAATACTTTCTTTTTTTAAAAAAAACGGCGAATCTTAAACAAGTATTATCGTTTACGTATTTTTTATTAGAAATATATGTTTAATTTTATTTTGGAATCTTTATTTGTAAATATTAAGTCTATAGACGCATTGTAATACAGCCTCAGATTGAGCAGAATAAAGGAACTTTTTTCTGAAACTATTTTGAAACCCACCTGTTTTACGACATCTTGTGCCGTATGCATTTCCGGTAACATGGCAGCCTTGTTGCCCTCGCAGGGTTGTCATCAGGATCGGTAACCCACGATGAGCACGCGGGGAAACGACACACGGGCAGCCGGTCAGTAATGCGAGCCTCTCGAAAATGATAACGACGTGTTTGAGCCGGCTTTCCGCTTCACTGTTTCTCAAGGCAGCGAGCGTTCCTGAGCGCTGCCCGGGTGTGTGTCGGCTTGCGCTCCCAATATGGCGGCTCGGACAGCCACCTGCCACGGTGAGCGTGAGGCTCACACGGCCTCGGCTTAGTGGCTCGTGGCTCTTCAAACTCAAATGGACGGACTGCCGGGGTTCGCGCTCGAGCGTCCAGCGAGTAAAAACGTTTGGACTCGCGGAGGGATCTGTGCTTGTGCACCGAAGAGGTCTTGAAAGGTCAGCGGCCGTTTTGAGACCGCTGTTTCTTCCCAGAGTTCGAGGACTTTGCAGCAGGAAGACAGAGGAGGCGTCTGACAAGTCCACAGCAACGGACAGGGACACGGTGCCGGGACAAGGACTGTTCAAATTCAAAGAACTGGTGAGTCCAAACAGGGGACAGAGGCAGCCATAGCTGTCAACCCTCCCACTGGTCAGAGAGCTTCAGCTTCCCACACGGACAGCAAGTACAGTTCAACCAAGGTCACTAAAACAGGAAAGGTGGCATGGTGATGCTAATATTATAGTTCTTGTTTTTACTGTATTAATTTAATCAGTTACTATACTTGTAGAACAGCAAAATATAGTGGACGTAAGTTTAGGCGTATATACGCATTGATTATTTTCCAACAGCAGACATACACAGCATCATAATTCAATTCAGTTTATTTATAAAGCACCAATTCACAACAAATGTCTTAAGTCACTTTGGAAAATCAAAACATGTATTCAATCACATACATTCAAGTTGATCCTACCAAACACTACAGTGATTAATTATTCAGAGTAGTTTAAAAAGTTTTCCAGCTAATTGCATGGAGTCATGGCCGAATATTTGAACTAATCTGCATATTGGCAAAAAATATCCTTTTAGAGAAATAACACTTTTTATTGTTGTGAAAATATGACCCAGGATGGATTGAAGTGCCATTCTGAGCATCATGTTCCTTATGAGAAGGTCTGGATTGTTCATGATTAAAAATGTGCTCAGTGTTTGGCAGACTTTCTTGTTATATTTAGCAACATTTCAGACCAAAAAGAATCAGTATCGGCCAGAATCGACAGGTCAGGCTCTGGTGATCAGTGCAACCCTGCTGTCTATAGTTTGCATGCGCTCCCCTTCTGTACATGGGTTCTCTCCAGATACTCTGGCTTCCTCCCACAGCACAAAAACTATTTATTTCTCAGATTGTGTGGCTTCGTGATAAAACAATCTGTTGACCTGTATTGTTTTGGAGAACTTGACCTTGCTTGCAGCGTATCTGTCGCCTTTCAGCCCAGATCATGTCTATTTGTAAAAGGTCTCCAGATAGGCTTGATTTATAAATCACCCTTGAAACGCACTGAGTGCAGACTCCCGAGGATTCTCTTCCAGAGAGAAGAACTGCAGACCTGAAGCTGAATGTTCTGATCTCCTCAGCATGACCTTTCAGAAAGAATTAAGGACAACAGAGCGGATTTCATCCATCGAATTCTTCAGACCCCAGGTGTTGGAGTGAAAGTCATTCTGGTTTAGTCTACTGTTGTCCTTATCGTCATTTTATTGATTATTTTAACATCTTCGTTTATCAATATTTGCTAACAAGAGATTTTCTTTGACTGACTGCAGTGAGACATTTTAATGTCACAAAAATCTGGAGAGTTATTGTGGAGCTTGATTCCTGTTTGACAGCCTGTCTATGAATACTGTGATCTTAAGCCAGACTTGAAGAAGACAACCTACATTTCTGTTTGTTGCTCTTTTTGACAACATGTTTAAGTTGATTGATGCTCTTCTGCTTAAAATTCTAGGTAAATCTAGAGTTAATGTTTCTGCATGAAGTGGGGTTAAAGGTCAGCAGCCATCAACATTTCATATGGTTTACCAGAACAGTCTGAAGATAAACTTTTGTTGTGAGAAATTTTTACTTTTCTCTTTGTAGGTAGAGCAGCAAATATTTTAAAGTGATAATTAGGAGGTGTTCCAATTGCAGTCTAACTTTAAAAATCCTGACCTGCTGATACCAATGTTTTTACTTTTTCTTTTGTCCGAGAAGTTGCTAAATTAAGCGACATAGCGGCTGATTATCAAACCTTTGCAGAGGTAGATCAGTTTCATAGGTAGACAAAGACTTCTCCTGTCAGTTAGGTTGTGTTGTTGTGTTTTTGGTCTTGTATAAAGGCGGGCCAAGTACTGACCTCCCCTTCACATTCATGTCAAATGTGAAGAGTCTGGACTTTTTGCTCTGCGCTCCCCCTGCTTTAACAGTCCACTGGTAGTTCCACTGACGTTAAAGTTTTAGTTTTTAGCAGTTCTATTTCGTGTTTGTTGGTGACATTAACTGGCCCCTTTAAATATATTTTCCTCAAGTTAAAACAACCTCAATTTAAAAAAAAAAAAAAAAAAAAAACTTTTGTAACAGAAAATGATAAAGATGATATGTGTTCCCTCCACACCCCACGGATAAGTCAGCACAGATAAGCGGACAGACGAGATTTGCTCCAGGAAGAGCTTTGATTTTTTTTTTTTTTTTTGTTTCCGTTAACTTCCATCTGTAGCCCGTTTGTAACCTCTTCCTCTCTCTGTCTACCCCTCTCTCTGCAGTATGAGAACCCATGGACAGTCCCCAACCTGCTGTGTATGTGTCGGATTCTGCTGGCTCCATATCTGGGTTATCTGATCACCCAGCAGCACTTTGACCTCAGCCTGGGTCTGTTTACTTTGGCTGGAGCCACTGACCTGGTAACACTCTCAGCTTTTCATAGTTTGTCTTTTTACTAATTTGTCTTATTTATGCCAGCAGAAGTGAAAACTTTAAAAAAAATTATAGTTTTGTGTAAAATTAGCTCTGTGTGAAATTGCTTGTTTTTGACTCTTTTCGTTGCACTTTAATGTTTCAGTTCAATTCAAAAATACTTTATTTATCCCAAAGGAAAATTAAATATTAATTAAAATCATTCAAGTCAATTCAGAGAGTCATTGTGGGTGGTGATGCTTTGGGCAGGAAGGATTTCCAGTAGCAGTCAGTCTTGCAGAATCAGCCTGTATCTGAAGACTGTTGCTGTATGACAGTCTCATGGCTGTTAAGAAATGCTAGCAGCTCAATATTCAGGCAGCAGAGATGATATTCAACAGCAACATGTCCTAGATGACGTCATCAGTTGTTAGCTAGCTATGCTAATCTGTCCCTGAAGGAAGTAATGCAAATCCACTCATTAGTTTAGATTTTTTGTAGTTTTCACCAGTCATTTCAGCTTTTCATCTTAATGTTTTCTGTTTTTATTTTTCAACCAATCACTGCAACTCGGCTGAATTCTTGGCCCCCTTCTGGTTGAACTTCCTGTTTTACGACATCTCTTGAAAGTTGAACCAGAAGTTGTGTGTGACAGTAACGTTTGCCCTGTTTTTTTTGTTTTGTTTTTTGCAAACGACATTTTAAGGTGTGCTGCAGGATTTTCTTATTTTTCTATTTCTTATAAGCCGTTCCAACTTTTTGATCAGTTGTTAAGATGTTGTAACATATTTTTCCAAGCCGTCTTTAAACGCATCATGAGCGTACACATACTGACTCTGGTTTCACCTGTGGAGTGGTGCTGCATACAATTACTGTTGGCTAAATAATGATTAGTTAATCCATGTCAGTTTGTTATATTGAGCTTGTAACAGGAATAGTAAGGCTGTTGCCTATTTTACATTTATTGCTAGTTCATTAATGTTGAGAATTTATTTCTGCACAGAAGTTGCGCTACTTGTTGCTTTCCACATAATTAAGATAAATCTTTGTCACAATAGAGCAAAGAGTCAGGGAGGAGACATTAGACCAGATGCAGGACGGTGAAGCTGGGTCTTCTCAGGTAGGGAGGGTGAAAAAGAGAAGGAAAGGGAAGATTATGTCCAATCATTTCAGGTTTTTTTAAAAGACCACATTATGACAAAAAATAAAGCTTAAAAATTGTGCAACTTTTTGAACAAGGTGCTGCAAAATCAGTCCTTCTAGGTTGAAATAATCACACACAAAAAAACATTGCAACATCCCAGAGGGACTGACTAGACAGTCTCATTTGTTTACTGTTGCCGCTCCTCTTTAAATCTCTGTTTACTATCTGAAAATAAAAATTAAGAACAAAAGTCCTCCCAGCTCCACAGCATCCAAAACCAGAGGGAATAAATGTCCAACAACAGGGATGAGAAAACTAGAAAAGGAAGAATTAACCTAAAAAAAAAAAAGTGAATTCCGGTCTAATTACTGCCAGAAGTTGTGATGAAGAAATCATTCAAACAGAACCCGTCTGACAACATGCAGGGTGTTGATTTGTTTGGCCAGTCAGAACCCTGAAGCCTCTCTCCGTGTCCCCTCTTTGTCCCTGTGTCTCCTCCAGCTGGACGGCTTCATTGCCAGAACGTGGCCCACTCAGAAGTCGGCCCTGGGCAGCGCTCTGGATCCGCTGGCCGACAAGATCCTCATCAGTGTTTTATATGTGAGTCTCACCTACGCCGAACTTATCCCAGGTATTACACTCAGCGGGCCTCGGCTCCGCTCTCTGTCTCACTCTGTCATTCACCAACAGTCCATGAATCTGTGTGAGAGCCGCAGCGAATCTAACCGGCTGTGTTTTGTTTCAGCTCCGCTGACGGCTCTGGTGATTTTTCGAGACATTGGTTTGATAGCCGCCGTCTTCTGGGTCAGATACAAGACTGTTCCTCCACCGGTGAGAAACGCTGAGAACGTGGGTGCAGATGGTCTGGTTCTGACAAACTGCTCTATCAAACGCTCCTGTGGTTTTCTGTCACTGTTCACATGGAAAATCAATGGAGCCTCAACAGTTTCAGCTAGTTTGAATTATACTGATTGATGTACCATGGAGTACTAGAACCATTGTAGACACAAAAAGAGTATATTTACACCAAAAAAACTTTGGAGAATGATCTCAGAAATTTTCTAGAAAATATTGGGAAATTTCAGAGCTCCAAATGTCTGAAATGTGCAAGAAAAAAAATTGAGATTAACTGCAGACATTTTCTAGAAAGTAAATTTCTGAGTTTCCAAAGTCAAATTTGCTAGACAAAAATGAAATGTTGATATTACACTCAGAAATCTTCTAAAAAAATGCAAAGAAATACTAAGTTTTAAAACTCAAACACTTCCTAGAAAGGCTTCAAGTGTTCTAGAACATTTTTTTGAAATTTTGACTTTTGAGATGAATCTCAAAATTTTACTATTTCTATGTTATCAACTTTTCAAACTTCAAAATTTCCTTTTTTTTTCATTTGTTTAGAAAATACTCAGGTGAATCTCAAAATATGAGGGTTTTTTGGCAGAAATTTACTCCTTTTTATCTACAATGTCCCTTAAACGCCGATATGCTTCACTATTATTGCTTTTTTTTTTTTTTTTTACAAATGATCTCTCTTGTGTTGTCCAGGTGACGCTCAGTAAGTTTTTTAACCCCTGCTACACTACAGCCCAGCTAAAACCCACACTCTTCAGCAAGGTGAGAGCTACATTTAAATCTTTCTATCTGACCTGAGAGAAAAAACATCCTGAGCTCCATTAACTCTGAAACTGTGTTCACTCTGTTTTTCTTCTTATTCGCTGAAACCTAAAAATGTTGCTGAATCTGGAACAAACATATTTCTTCTTCATAAACATGACCTTAGCTGAAAATGTGCATAATTGTTTGTTCAGGTGAACACGGCCATCCAGCTGTTCCTGGTTGCCGCCTCTCTGGCTGCTCCGGTCTTCCACTATACGGACAGCGCCCTGCTGCAGTGTTTATGGTAAACGTCACATGACCTCTGCAGACGTCCCTTTGAATTTTTACCCTCTCCTCCCTTTTTTTTTTTAAGAATAAACTACTAAAACCAGCAACAAATGAGCAGAAACAACTCCTCCTGTCGGGCACATAAATGCTGCTTGTTCAGATCATTTTGACGGGGACCAAATAGGGAGCTGTAATAAAAATCTAAATTACTGCCAGCATTTATGTTACATAGTAGCCTATATTTTTAAATAAGCGGGGGGGGGTTTTCCCAGAACCACAAACGTTTAAACTTTCCTCTCAAAACTGATATCTCCCAATCTCTTCTGTATTATTTTGAACATTTTAATAACATAATTTTTCGAATATTGCAGGACCTGATCTTGTTAAATTTGATGTGGCATCATGCGTCTTCGTGATGTCTGGAACTGTGCAGATGTTCCCAGATGTTCATTGAGTGTTTTTTTGTGGGTCTTAAGTTTGAAACGTCACCAGTAGGGGTGCGCCCATAAATCAGCTTCAATTTTTATTCATTTAGTTGATGGAGCGATACGTCCATGTGAACCTGATCTTATCCTCCTCCACAAAAGTCTGAAAGTCAGCCCCTGGCCGAGAGAGAAGACTGACGGGCAGACCCACCTAAAAATAATTCCCACTGTTGCCAACTTTTAGTGACTTTTCAAAAATAAACATCAGTATCGACCAAACTCGGAATTTACAGGTCTGCTTTTTTAAAGATCATCCAAAAAACTACAATTGGTTAATGGAATATAAGTTTATTCAATATCAAAATAATGTTTTTGATTTGTTTTTTTTTTATTTAAAAAATCTAATATGCATTTTGTTTCCCACTTCAATCTATATCAATGTTTTCCTGCCACTACCACTAGGGGCAGTAGTGTATCGGCTGAACAATTGGGTATAACAGGTGTTTATTAATGAATCCTCTATCATTCGAGGTTTTTGATTTGAAAAACTCATCTAGCCAGACAAAAACTATCTTCTTTATGATTCTGCAGGTATGTTACAGCTGTGACCACAGCAGCATCAGGCTACAGCTACTGGCATTACGGCCGCAAGACTGTTAAGGTGTTGAACACCAGATCTCCATGACGACTCCCCCGTCCCGGGATGCTCCCCCTCCCTCCCGGGATACGGCTCCCTCTCCCCGGACGCTCGCAGGAATAAAAAGAAAACAGAAGAAGCTTCTGCAGGGGGACGCTCATCAGCTGCAACGAATGTAGAACAGACAGGCAGATGGACCGCCGCCAGAAGCTCTGAAGACAAGTAGCTGTGACAAGCCTTCATGGGTCACCATGGCGATGACGCATGCAGGAGGAAAACAAGTGAAGCCGCAGATGGTTTCATCACAGAGATCCTGAGACAGCAGCCCTGCCAGCGGGTGCGTCCAGAGCCGCGTGCATGGAGGGGAAAAAAACTGCAAACATAAATAAAAATATTTCCTCCACCCACGTCAGGAGCCGCACACAGCAACCTCAAGCCCAGAGCTGCCAGGTTCTTCTTCTTGGTTTTATTTCTTACAGTCAGTCAGATGCAACGTCCACCGAATCATTGTCTCATCAACCTGAATTTTTGTAAGCCAATGATTTCTGATTAAACAAAACAAATAGAAAATCTGCTTTGGTGTGTCTGTGATTTGATTGGATGAGCAAAACCCAAGTTTAATCTGCTAAGACAGAAATCTGACATCTGATCCGTTTAGTGGAGTCTTAGACGAAGTCGATGAAAAGCAAAGACGTCCCAGCAGGGGTTCCCAAGCTGCTGCGTCACGATAAACCTAAATCAGCCAGATTACTCATAGTACAGCCTTTAATTAGTGATGGTATTTATTGGTAATTTACATTTTTATTTAATCAGCTTCTTGTTTTAAAGGAGCACTATGGTATAAAATCAACTTTTAGAGCTTTACATCATGTTATATTTTATTACCTCATCCAAAACATACCTGTAGTCCTGATTTGATTATTTGATCCATGTGAGAAATACTTTAATCTCCATAGCAACCACTCAGCTATGCAAAACTAGTTGGGCCTGGCTCCGCCTTCAAGGACAATGCTCCTCCTCTGAGCTGCAGTTTCCAAGCTTCCACTCCCTCACTCAGCTCCTTCAGACTAGCCAGCAGAAATGAGCAAACACCTGATGAAACTGCGCATTTGCTGAGCTCATTATACGAGCTACTTCTAAGTGCAATGCTGGTAAAAAAAAAAAAAAAAAGGGTTAATGGAACAATGTGATAACATACTGAAGGCAGAGCTTCAGAAAGAGCAGGAGTTTCTTAGAGACAGGCCCAATTTCAAGGTGTTAAGTCACAAAGTCAATTTTATTATATATATATATAATTTGTATGCATAGCATTTTTATAATAACTGAAGGTAACATAGTTACTTGATTGCGCTATAAAATCGCAATGTCTAGAAAACACAATACTGCCCCTTTAGAATTTTTATACTTTTAGATTAAACAACATAATTCACTGTGTTTTGGGGAGAGCCAGCAGTTTTATCTCCTCGTGATTAATTGTGTAAATGTTTTCTTCTTAATGAGGTTTTTACTCTTATTTGTTTTTAATTTAGTAAATTGTAGTTAAATCATGTTAGATCTCAGCCGGTCTGGAAATGCTAAATCTGGAGTGCAGCCTATTTCCCTGCTCGGCGCTGGAGTCATTGGGCCACAGGGAGCTTTTTTGTTTTGTTTTCCTTAAACACGCCTCCTCTAGTGCTTCCTATCACCCCTCTAGGACACTTGGGAAATTGGAAATGAGGATGTGTCACCTTTTCAATTTGCTTTCGTGTTTCCCCCCCCAGTATTTGTCTGCACCAGTAGTGCCTGCAGCTGTGCGCACTGTGCATACCTTGAGATTTTTCTATAAGTAAAAGAAAGAAATATATTTTATTTTTTATTATCTAACAATCCTTGCTATAAGTCAGTTTTATTGTTGGACCACTTAACCCATTTAACAAATAATCACGGACCACCTAACCTGAAATTGCCCTCGCAATATTACATCTTAGTATATGATGCAACCTGAAATGAAAATATTAGTCTTTTAATACAAAATTGTGGAGAAAAGAATGTCTTTTGTGTCAAAATATCTTGTATGTAGCAGATCTGTGTGAGTCTAGGGGGGTGAGCACATGTCGGTTCTAAGCCTAACTGTTATTGGTCAGTTGCAGGCTTGGTGCTCTTTCTATAAGCTAAATATGACTATGCAAAGAAGCTAACTAAAAATGAATTAGCATAGTTTGACCCTCCTCCCACATTGCAGACCGACCTGTCCCGGTCTTCCGGGTCTGGCTTTCTGCTGGCACATCTGCCAAACCTCTGGTACGGCAAATTGGATGTCAACCAGACTCGGGCCAGATCTGGCAATGATGGCACGGTTCACATGAGGCACCCCATACCTGGACCAGTGACGGTACGCCACACCTGGTTTCTATGCCAAATACGGGAAAGTTACAGAAATAGTCATGTCACCATGTGGCAATTCATTTTCTCATATGTCATTTCAGGAAATCAGTTCTTAAACAAAGTTCTTTTAAAAAAAAAGAAATTAGAAAAATTATAATCAATATAATATTTTTGATTTGTTACTCTAGCCATTGTTTTTGTGTATCCAAATTTTATATATGTTTGTTTAATGTAAAAATGTTTTTTGTTGTTTTAGTTCTTAATAATTCTAATGTCTAAATCGATTTGTCTTTGGGTTAAAGATGTAGTTCGGTCACCTGGTTGACCGACAATGATATCTTCCGCATTCTTGCTGAGCGTCGCACTAAGACTCTAGTTAATTGTTTAACTAGAGTTAAACAATTAAATCTAGTTGAAATTTTGCCAAAGAGACTACAAATCAATTCCTATATTCCAACATATGTATATAAAAACGGATTAGATCCGCTGTTCTTGTGGGTCAATCACATTGTGTGCATGTGGCCTGTATTTGTGTGGTTTAGGTTTGTGCTGGTTTTGTGCCTCATGCACATGATACCATGATGCGTGTTGGAGATGTGGTTGTGCTCGTGTGGGTCAGGTGCAGTGACAGTATTGTGCTGATAATATTCTGCAGGCGGCGCTCCTGGTCAGCACCATGTAGATACAGCAGCATGAAAGAAAGGTTGGGGGTTTTTTTTATTCACCCACACACAAACAGGGAGTTGAAGGTTTGGTACAGCTTGCCTTTATTCAGCCCCCACTGTATTAATGCGGTAGAACCACCTTTCACTGCAGATACAGCTGGAAGTCTATCAGAGTTGGTCTCTTCCAGCTTTTGCCTGTTCTTTCTCTCAAAATAGCCTAAGCTCAGTCAGATTGGATGGTGATCTGTGAACAGACTTCAGTTTTGTTGTCATCCAATTGTCATGTGACTTTTGAGCAAACTTTTAAAATGTAAAAAAGGAAAGCAGATAAGGCATATTTCCATCTACTGATTTAGAACAATCAAGCAGGCTAAGCAAAGCGTAAATTTTTGTCAACTGTTGACGTAAGCATGGCTCTAATAAACAATAAAAAGTAGAAGTTGTGAACTAGCGTGGACCACACATCTCATAAAAATGGAGAGAAACCTCTCCTCTATGCTACAGGCTTTGACCAGACGTTTCTCAGACTTTCGTCCCTCTGGTAAGGCACAGACCCAACAGTACAGTAGACGGTAAAGTTCTCTACATCAGAACTTATTCGGCAAACATGTTTTCATCTCCCTTTAGCGCGGGAGCCACCAGCAGTATGGTTTTTATGCTTGACGTTGGAGCCACATACTCCTAAAATCAAATGAGCCTTTAAAGAGGGTTTATATAAATGTCAGTGTACGTGTGTGTGAAAGGTGGGCACGCGAGGGCACCGCGTTTGGGCCGCGCTGCCTCGCGCCTGGTTCCTCCTGTCAACTATAAACTTGACAGGAGTCAAGTTTGGCTCTCAAGCAAAAAACACCCTCAAGACAGAGTGAAACTTTTTTGCAAAACTAATAAATTCACTTAGAATTTTACCATTTTGATCAACCTTTTCTAATGCACATTGATGGAAACACTATATGTGATTCCACCGAATGTAAAATTTTACAAATTGGAATGACAAAAATAAATATGTTTTTCGGAAACTCGCCAATGACGAAAAACTTTTTTTTCCATAAAAAGATTTTGTTGTAGGATGAGGTGTTTTTTTCAGTTGAATAGAAATAGGTATACTGCAATGGAAACACTTTTTTCACATCATACCAGTTGGGATTTACAACCGAATGTTGTAGGAGGATGATGTGTTGTAGGAGGTGTTTTTTAAAGACTTATTGCTTGAACAAACTTACTCAGGTGTGATTTTAATTGCATTTCTTATTTAACTGCAATTGCAAAATTGTGTTTTTGCGACATTAGCGTAATATCAGCAAAGTATTGCATACATTTATAAGCAAATCACAACTACTGATATTTAATTAAGTTTTGCCGCAGATGTAAATTAGACTAAGGCCTGATTATGGGCCATTCTGAACTCAGAGCTTGTAATTAAGTCCACCTCTCTCCTCACAAGCTCTGACCATCCTCCCTATCCCTGCACAAGTAAACAATCCCATTTAAGGCCCTTTAGAAACTGGAAGTTGGAATTTCAGAAATGAAGACACACCTATTACTGAGGCCACTGTTGTGCAGCCTTTTGAGGTGTCACCAAAAGTTTCACCATTCAGTCTTGCTGCCCTTTATAGCTGATTGCTTGCATTAGGTGAGCAAATGTAGGGAGTGGTGATCGCTGGGGTGTTGAGTGGATGTGGGTGTTGCTAGTGGGATTCTGTGAAAGTCTTTGGTGGGTGTGAGTGGAGTTGAGTGAGATGTGTGATGCAAGCTGTGGGGGCCGCTTGGATGTAACTGCTGTCAGCAAGGGATAAAAGAGAAGCTGAACTCAAACCTCCATACTCCACTCTCTAATCCTCTTTTAGCTCTGATTATTCTTCACCTTGAAGCCATTTAGTGCCTTCTCACTCTTGCTGCGTACTTTTGAAACTTAGAGGCGTTTCTTAAATGAATTTCTGTGGCACTAGTGGCCTTTATTCGACAGTAATCTGACAGGAAGTGGGGAAAGACATGTGGCAAAGAAACCGAGGATGGGAGTCGAACTCAGGATGGCCATGGCCTCACCCGCTCTAACTGCTGCACCTAAGCTTTGCTTTCTGTACTAAAGTTTCAAAGGTTTCACTCACCTGCATCATCCAATCGCCACATCACGTTCATCCGCCGCCAGCCCATCAGCGTCGGACCAAGCCCCGTCTCAGCCAATCATCGATCAAGCTTCCGTTTATAAGGGCCTTCATTCATGGCATCATCCGCTTTGCTCAACCCACCTCCACTTCTTCTCCACCTCCATGCTCCTGGCTCTACAGGCCTCCGTCCTTTCTCTGACCTCCACCACCAGTGTACAAGCCCCGGGGGAAAGACATTCCCTAATCAGCATCGGAAATGCTCATCCAAGCTCACTGCAATTCACAGCATGTCTTCCGTCAGAGTCCGAGTGCCAAAGAACTTTAATTCATTGATGTCAATAAACTTTTTAATCGTTGTTTTTCTCTGAGCCTCTCCAGATTAAAATATGCACAAAAGAAACACAAGCCAAACTGACACACTGAGAAGCTGCAAAAATGCTGGATTTCAAAAGGGATCTTAGCAAGAACCCAAAACACCTTGAAGGGCTTCCAACCAAAATCCTTGATATTCATAACAGTTATGCAGAAAAACAATGATTTCTACTTGTGGCAGAAGAAGTTTTATTCCATTTTTAATTGTCTTCAGTGACTTTTCTTTCTGCCCCTGGTTCTGTAAGCATTAATCCTCTTGGGAAGTATTTTGGCACTTTCACTATCAACACAGCAGGTTTTAAACACCAGGTACATTTGTGTTTTGATGACCTCAGGCTACTTTTTAAGTTTCTTCAACAGCCAGTTTTTGTTTTTTTGATCCTCCTGAAACTAGTCTATATTCATGATTTGGATGGTTTTAGTGATGACGAGGGCTTCTCATTTCATAGCTCAGCTCTCCAGAACCCCCACTTAGGCTGAATCACACTAACAAGAACAAACTTTTGTTCTGTGCGCTTATGTCAGCACCTCCCTCCAGCTACAGATCCCTGCCTTCAGTCATTCCAGCATCAAGTTAGGCAAATCCTGTTTCCTCCAGACCTACAGAAAGCTTAGTTCTGCTGAACATGGTCTCAAGAGACTTTGTGAAAGCTGGAAATAAGACTGATTGTGCAAACTCCAGCCTAAAAGCTTTTATAGAACAGAATAGATATATCCTATCAACCTTATTCCTGGGAGCTTACTGGGGAAACGATTACTTACTTCCGGCGCCCGCCGGAAGTAGCAGTATTTCATTGTGATTTGTAGGGTTTTTTGCTAGTCTATATTCATGATAGAAGTTACATCTCTCTTATCGGTTATAATACAATATTTAGTTAAACTTGTTTACGGACACACCGTCTGCTACCAGAGAGCTGCTTAGTAGATTATCGTAATTGTGAGTTTAATCACAGGGAGAGACAGAAACACGATCATTAAGTTCTGTAACGGAATGACTGAATTAGCAGCGCTGCTAGCAGCTCGTTTCTCTGAAGAACCGACAGTAATAAAGAGAAAAGAGGAGAAGCTGGTCAGAGATCTGAGCTGCAGGTTTGTGCTGACAGCATAAAACACCAGAACTACGTAATATTAGCTTGGTGTGATGAGAAGTTTATTTTTCGTTTGAATTTGAAAAATAATAAAGTTCATCATGTGAGTCTCTATCATTATGATTGGGCCAGCAAAATTTATTTATAAGACAAAATAAAATATCTTGGATTATTTAGTCCATCACAACCAGAACCTCGAGGTTCTCCGTTGCTGAGTGTCGCTGCAAATCAGCGGAGAAATGACCGCAGCTGCTGCTGCCAGAACCGAACCGAATCACACATTAACCTGTTATAGAGCAACTTGCCACTGGAAAGTGTCATAAGATTCTCTTGCAGAGCTCTGGTAACTGTTGTGCTGTTCGTGGCTGTTCTCTAATAATCAGACCACGTTTAGTTTGTGGCTGCAGCAGCAAGTGTGTTTTAAACAGGCTCCCAAAACAAAAGCGGTAGTTTTTATCGCCTACCGACAGATAAGCAAACAAAAAGAATTTGGCTAAAAATTCTAAACTTGTAGAGAAAACCCAAAATGATTTATGTGCTCATTTCATTGTGTGGACAAAAAGCCAACGGAAGAAAACCTGCATCTGCATCCGAAGCAACTGAGTCAGTGAAGTAGCTACATATGCTAGTGCGACTTTTCTTCAAGTTGCCATCCCTCTCCGCAATAGCTACAGGTTGCGTTAAACCAATATTGTCACATTTAAGCTTTGATAGCTGGTGTTCCCACATATTTTATAGCCCAAAGGCTCTGACGAAAGCCGGTTAGCGAGTTGCTAACATGTAAACAAATGGAGGTTCCGACTTGAGAGAAAGAATACAGGATTTTAGTTTGAAATGTGCAAATTGACTCCAGAACAAAACCCACAGACCTTCATTATCCACACTGAAACGTGTCATGTACTGAAATGAGCTGAAAGACCACTCAGCGAAAAGGAAGCTGTTACTTCAAAAGACCCATAAAAAGCCAGACTGCAGTTTGTAAATGCCTGCAGAGACAAAGAACTTCATCTCTGAAGACGTGTCCTGTGGTATGATGAGAGTAAAGTTTGTCCATGATGGCCATCACAACATTTGAAGGGAAAAAAACCCCAGGATATTAAACCATCTCGACTCTTTTGTATTCCCTGGGGAAAGTATTCACAAGATTCAAAAGATTTATGTGTGAGCTCATTGTATTTTATTCTGCTGGACCTTATGTCTCCCCTAGGTTCAAAGTTCAATCTTTGTCAACATTCTATCTAAAGGATTATAATGCAGATCAGACATGCTGTTCACTAAAGCCAGACTGAAACGTCCCAGTCCTCTGCTGCGATACTTTGGTGTGGCAGTTCTTATAGATAACCTGGGTATAAAAGGTAGAGACTCTTTCGTCTAGACAGAGCAGGCGATGAGTGCAGGTGGATGTGTCTGCTTTCTGTTCTCATTCTTGCAAGAATCAATAAAATGTAAGTTGAGTGAAAATCATTGATCTCTGCTTGGTAACGTAGAGTGAGAGTTTGTTAGGAGGGTTTTTTTTCCTCGATTCTCCTGTTTTTTTCCATTACCACTTCATAAAATGAATGACGTCATGACTAAAGAACAATATGTAGAAATATTGAAGCAGCATCTAAAAACATCAGGAAGGAAGGTAAAGTTTGCCAGCAGATTGGTCTTCCAAATGGACAATGATCCTAAGCATCCAACCCAGTGGTTCCAAAGTCGCTTAAGAGAACAAAGCAATGTGTTGGCGTGGCCATCACAAAGACATGTTCTCAATCCTAGAGAACTTTTGGGCACATATGAAAATCTGTATGCATGATTTGTCCTACTAACCTAACTCAGTTCCACAAGTTTGGAATGAGCTATTGTGAGAAGCTTGTGGAAGGAAAAACATTGGACACAAGTGATAGGCTTCAAAAGCAGAAAGTGGACTACAGAGTCGGGCACTATGGGTAACTACAACCAAAACAAATGCACAAGTCTGTTGCTAGCAGGAGAAATGGCTCAAGGTCATTTATCAAAGATGAAAGAGAAATCCTGCAACCTCTGAAATGTGGTGCCGCTCTATTTTTACTTACATTTTGTGAAGAAGGAAGTCGTGCTCAGTGTCTTCTTCAGATGTTTTCATCTTATTTCCTTCAGTGCTTCTCTGTGCCGCGCCGCCACAGGCGAGGAGGAGAACAGGCTTTTCAAAACGTTTGGTTCGTTTGACAGTGTAGGATTAAAGTCAACTGCACCAGCTGGAAATGTAATCAGTGTTGAAGTTTTGCTGAGAATCTACTGGACTAATCAGGTGTGAAAGCACCTTCACTGACATAATTATTAACTGTACTTGTGACTTTTCAGATTTTTATTTGTAAAAAAAAAAAAAAATCTATTATACTTTGAATAATCTTTCTCCACATCAACTTTAGTGAAACAAATGAACAGACCATCACCTTTCCAGCAGAAGTCACAGTTCATCAGGACCAACTTTGTCTAAAGCAGTGGTTCTTAACCTGGGTTCGATCGAACCCCAGGGGTTCGATGAGTCGGTCTCAGGGGTTCGACGGAGCCTCTGCCGCGGAGGTAAAGACACACTTGTGTAAAGTCGTGATGACGCGCCCCGCTTGGCCATCACTTGCTGCAGAGGATCATGTTACATTGCTCAGCCAATCAGTGCTGCGGGGAATTTAGTGCACGCAGTATCAGCGGCTGTCGTAGTTGTACGTTGTATGGTTTCTTTCTTAATATTTTAATCCATACTAAATATGTCGAGCAAAAAAAGAAGAAAATGAACAGACTTTGCTCTGAAGATGCACTTGCCAAGGTGAAGCCACGCCTCTCTGAAGCCACGCCTCTCTGAAGCCACGCCTCTCTGAACTGGTCTCCCAAAAACAACAGCAGAAGTCTCACTGATTTGCAGGTATGTCATTTGTGCAATACTTTATTCTGGCCCCAAAAAAGTATTTTGTGGATTCAAAACGACAAAAAACAAATTAAATTTAAAATAAAAAAAATTAAGTTATTAAAAAAATTTTAATTCTTTGAAAAAATCCAAATTTATTTTTAATTAGTAAAATAGTAAAAAAAATATTTTGGGGGCTGAAATTCTTTTATGGGGCCGAAATATTTTTGGGGGGCCAGAATGAAGTCATACTGTAACTTGCTGTGAGTTCATGGTTTTGTTCTTTGAGCAAAGATGATGTTCATGCACGGCTCATTTTGTGCACCAGCAAAAAAACATATACCTATGTCTTGAATTTGGAAAAAAAAATTATTTTATTTATCACTAAAGAAGGGTTCGGTGAATGCGCATATGAAACTGATGGGTTCCGTACCTCAAAAAAGGTTAAGAACCACTGATCTAAAGTGACCCACCAGTCTACATACACAGCTCTTTGTCTTTCGCATCAGCTTGCAGTCACAGCTACTTCAGTTTCTGCAGTCCAGGTTCAGCTTGAAGAAAGAGACTTTTGTACGACAACTGCAATTAAAAGGTTTAGAAAGGCTGTTATCAGAGCTGTGAAAGATGCTGCTAACCCACCATCTGGATGCACTTAATCTGTCTGTAGCTCCAACAGGCCAACATTTGGGCAGTTTCCAGTTTCTACGCAGACTTCTGAGATCGTTGTGCATTGGAATTGTGTGCGTATGTGTGTGTGTGTGCAGGCCGCTCCGGGGTGTGACTAAACACATTGTAGGTCCGTAGACCTTCAGCGCTGCCAGAGCTTCTGAGCCAAACTTCACTTCAAACTTGACTGCTTACGAAACCCCGCTGAATCAGAGTGTTTATAGACCTCAGAGTGGGCCTATACTCATAAAGCAGCACCAGTAAAAAATCCATACGGGTACTATAGCCATACACAAACACACACACACACACACACTTGCGTCTTTTCAGGTCCTGAAATAGCTTTCAGCCTCCCACTCCCCCTTATATAAGCTCCCAGCACGGAGATCCATCCTCTGGTAAAGGCTAGGGTGTGTGCAAGTGTTGGTGTGTGTTATTGCATGTGCCTGTTTCTGTGTGCACATGTGCGCCTCTGCTTCTTGTGAATGCCAGTGTGTGGGCAGCAGGAGCGTCTTGATTTGTGAGAGTGTGTGTGTGTGAGAGTGTGTGTGTGTGTATGGAAATATTTTAGATGTTTCTTTGCCGAGTCCTGCTGGCACCTCGGTGTGTGGCGAGTTACATAGCATGTGCTTTAACTGAACAACTCCTGTCTTATTTGGGCCATTTTGACCATCATGGGATGTGACAGCTGAGAGACCTGGTGATATGATGAGATTTGAGGCTTTAAAGGGGGGGAAAAAATCTATATTTAGCAAGAAAACAAAACAAAAATCTAAAGATGTTTACAGATGTCTACATGAGAGTATAAAACAAACTGGTCCATCTATGCTTTGAGCTGTGTTTGCGTACTGAGATGGCGCAGACCATTTCCAATTCAGACTTGTGGGAACTATGTATTGTCCAACACATGATGACAACTTGATGTTGACAGATTTAAATGACTTAAGGATATTGGGTGGAAGGCAGTAAGTATGTGAGCACAAACAGCAAAGTATTTACTCAGTCCTTAGTTTTTCTTGCGTCCTCAGATCACCTGTGCTGTGCTGTCTACTCTTCCCACAGAACTAGTGCTGTTCAAGTAGATCCACAGGTTTCCTGAATCCTAACTTTAACTTTTAAGTCTCCATTTTCTGCATGTTGCCACAAGCAGTAACCTACTTCATACCCGTGAGCTGAGACTAAAAATTCAGATTATTTGTAATTTGTGTTTTTCTCTCTGACTATTTTCGTCCCGAAGAGTCAGCATAATCTAAACTAACATGTTTATTCTGTATGTTTGTTAAAATATTGTCTTCTGAGCTGATTAGCTGCAACGGGTACAAACTCTCAGTGTCATGGCAACACGAGTTTCTCTGCACGTGTCTTTTCATGCACTCAAGTGTGAGTGTGTAGGCGGAAGCAGGCTGGTAAAGCGGGCCTCTGCATCAGTTTATCATACAGCATCGCTGCGTAATGTGCTTTGTAAGTTTTCAGGTTGTTACGTTGCGAGTTATTCATCAATGCTTACGAGTGCTTCATGTTGAAGTCAAACAGGTGTGGCTGATTAATAGTGTGGAACATTCTCTTTATGCCAGTATTGAGGCTTGGAAGATTCTTAAGTCAGCTGGGAAAAAAAGTCTAGTATAATTAGCATGTTTTCCAAAATGGGAAACATTTCAACAATTTATAAGGAACTGATTTGCACACATACATGCAGAGTTCACTTTTAGTAAAATCCGGCTGGCTTATGAAAAATACTTATAACTACCTGTTTTAATAATTCAACACTGAATATACATTAATATGCATTAATAGACACAGCGGAAACTGTCTTAGCAGGAGAGTAGCTGGTAACATCCATGATCTTCCTTATCTTCGCTCTTCAGGGTTTGACCAATTAACGCCTAGGAAAGTGAATAGTCTTCCTGGATTGGCTGCTCTGAAAACGCCACACAATAGCATTTCAGGTACCCAAACTGCATTTTCTTTTAAATAGGTTAGATAACTTAAGAAGGCGTTAAGAAGAATTCTCCCAAAGGGCGAGTTTTCGCAACTTCAAATTATTTGTGGCAGGGATCAATGCGCTACACTCATCTCAGATTTGTTATGGTAGCAGAAGTTTAAAAACCAAACCCTGAGTCCTTTATCTTCCACCTGATGGTTACCTTTATTTTAAGCTAGTCCATCTCACAAAATTATGATGAAATCAAAACACTGTAGCTTGTAGTTGTAATGTACCAAAATGTGAAATGTGTAATAATTTCACAAAGCATTGTAGAGCCATTTATTTATTGTTTTCTCTGTAAAATAGCTACAATAGAATATATTTTATTCCCTCATCACCAAATTAAAATGTTTTTAAAACAAAGTGTATTTTTGCCCCCCAAAAAACAAGGCAGTTTTTAGGTCAGATTTGAAATACTCAACACTGGATAAAAAATATTCAGCTTTTTTCTATTAAAAACTTTCAATTTCCTACCGTTCTCCAGTTCTTGTTAATAACAGTATCTCTGCGAGCAATTAACAACTAAACTTCCATAATATATGATTGCTCCTTTTTATTGCACCCCTTGGATATTTTAGTGCATCAGTAAGCATTTTCATTCTGCCACTAACGTTGCTTGTGTAACTAATAGTCATTTCAATAAGAATTTGTCTAACTGCTTTGAAAGACTGACTGGAAATTTTACGGCAGATGGTGAAAAGAAAGTCTAACTGGGTGTGAGGCAACCGCTAATTATTAAACACAACACGCAGGAGCTGATGTTACAGACAAGGTTGTGTCCTTAGATGTCCTTATTCAGCTGTCGTGCCTAACCGTTACTCATGCTTCACAATGCCCATGTATTTATCCGACTCCTCACTGCACCACACCTCCCTGTTTTACTTTATTTGTCCCAGTTTTTAGATAACTGTGCAGAATTTTTGTACTTATTTATTTGAAGTATACCACCAGACAGACAGACAGACAGCCTTTATCCAGTTAAGAAGACAAGTAACAGTGAAATCTTTCAGGAGTGGCTGACCTACCATAATTATTAATGCAACTGACATTTCAACCAGGAGGCAATGAAAGAACCTTAGCTAGCGTGTTTGTGATTCAGTAATTAGCCTACGTTCACACCGCCGGCAAATTTGACCCAAATCCAATTTTAGTTGCCAATATGCAACACATATATCGGACTTCTTCATGACAGTTTGATTGACCCAATTCAGATTTTTTTTTCCACCCCTAACCCCCTCAGAAAATCCGATTTGTGCCACATTTATACACGTCACAATTCCGCAATCCAGACGTAGACTTTGGATGCAGATAGCTAGCTGGGTTTTCATTGACTACAACTGTGGAAATTGGAATTGCAATAATTTGTTTGCTCTATGGAAATGCGCCAATTTTGAAAAAAAATCAAATTTTTCGATAAAAAGTTTTGGATGGGTTGGTTTTTCGGATCAACAGCCGGATGTTACTATTTGCTAGAAAGACTAAGAAGACAATGGAACGTGGTAGGACAATGATGACGCAGTCTTTTTAATTACTTATCACGTGAACAAACTTATTTAAATTGGATTCTTATTGTGTTTCTTACTTAATGGAAACACCATTGAGTAAGGAATTTGCAAAATTTATAAAATTGCATTTTTTTCAGCATCGGTGAGACTGCTCCAAAAGCAGAAAGTAGACTATAGAGCAGGGCATTCTGGGTAAATATAACCAAAACAAACACATGTTTAGCGTTGGCAAGAGAAATGACTCGTGCACTTTTGCCAAAGACCAAAAAGAGATGCAACAATCTCGAAAATCTGGCGCCACTCTCCATTTTTATTTACATTTTGTGAAGAAGGAAGTTTAGTCCAGTGTCTTCTTCAGGTGTTTTCATGTCGTTTCCTTCACTAGTTCTTGGTGCAGCACCACCACAGGTGAGGAGGTGAACAGGGTTTTCAAAGAGTGCACTCTTGTTGCTGTGTGAAACCGAACCGCATCGGCTGAAAATGTAAGAAATGTTGCGATTTTGATTACCAATCAAACCAAGTTCCATTGGACTATCAGGTGTTCAAACACCCTAAGCAGGGCAGATAATTCTGATAGGGCAGGTTCGTTTACTGTGAATTTAAAAACAGTCTGCTTTATTTGCTTGACCTAAAACATTTATCAAGTTTACTGTGAAATAGAACCCGTTCTTCTTTAAGGTACAAAAACCCCCCCCAAAACAAACAAAACTCTTTAGTCGTCCCTGTCAGAACTAAAACCTGGTCTCAGCCGAATCTTTACTGACTCTGTGTGACATTGTTTTTTTACACTGTCATCTGTGACAAGGGCCATTAATGTTCACTAGGAAGAAATCCCTGAAGCGCAGTGTCAGAATATGATGGACAGCCTTCCCAGAGGAAAGGAAGCTGTTTTAGAACCGGATTAAAGCCTGTGGTAAACAAAGACAAAACATATGAGTGGGATGGTGCATGTCTGCACACTTGAGGAACCGTACTGTATGGTGTCTTCTACCCTGGCCTCACGTGACTCCGACTCGTCTTCATTGTCTTATTTTTTTCTCTCCTCTCTTTAATCTTTTTTCTTTTCCTTTTCACTCACTATCTTCTACCTTTCTCTCATCCCTCCCCCCCGTCCCCATCTGTGGGAAGCTGCCATTGTGCGCATGTCGCAGATGAGTCAATTTGTGGAGGCAGGACGCGCACACGCTCTCTACCCGCGCGCGCGCGCATCCTGTCTCCCACGAAGGCATCTGTTTCAGTCTGTCTCTCCGCGAGATGCAGCACCAACAGAGGGGAGAGGGGGAGACGACGAGCCCGGAGAGGGAGGGAGACAGAAGAAAGAGAGAGGTGTGAGGAAGGAGGAGAGGCAGAGCTAAGAGAGAGAGAAAAATGGGACGGAAATAAGAAAAGAAAAAGGAGTGAGCGGAGAAGAAGCGGGAGGACGGCGGGATGCGGCTGTAGCAGCAGAGCTTGTGACTTCTGAAGAGTTTCGCCTCGGAGATGGTTTAGACGCATCATTCTGGCGTGTGACTGAGCATCTCCAGCGCGCGAGCGTGTGTTTGAATGTGTGCCTGAAGCCATGGCGAGTGCTCAGCCGGGGGTCCACGCACTGAAACTCCAGCCTCCCTGCGTCTCACACACCCTGAGGAACGGAAGCAACTTCATTAAATGGGATGAGGTAAGAATGCAGACCCTCTCTCCCAGTACCCCTATAACCTCCTTAAGTTCTTTACATGTCTTTCTCCTATACGGTGGGGAATTGAGTACTTTGTTTATGACGTGAATCAGGTTTTTCATTGAATCCAGTCCAAGCGAATTAATATGGAGTGTGAGAAAAATGAGGAGGAAGAGGAGGAAATGTGCCATGTTGTCAGATGTGTTTACTGTTCATTTGTTGATTGAGCTTTGGCAGTAAGTACCTGCGTGCGCCGCGCCAGATATTACTGATGGTGTTAACTGCATTTACAGTCAGCTACTGTTTGGCCACCTGTTGGTGCAGAATCCATTGGCATGTCTTTGAGTGTGCGTGTGTGGGGGTGTGTGTGCGTGGGGGTGGGGGTGTGTATATATACATGTATACACACTCAAATGTTCTCCATGAGCACCATCAGCTGTGTAAGTGTGGATATTAGTAGAGTTATGCTTGAGAGTGTGTTGGTATGCTGAAGTATATAGCCTTGACAATGAGGAAAAGCGTGCTGTCCAGTCACTATGGCAACTGGTATGGCTAGCAACATCCTAAACTGATATGAACTGTTTTTATATATATATATATATATATATATATATATATATATATATATATATATATATATATATATATATATATATATATATATATATATATATGTATAAACAGTTCATATCAGTTGGACCCTCTGACAATTTTTTGTCAGAGGGTCCAAGATTCCTGGCTTATATATATTTATATATATATATATATATATATATATATATATATATATGGGATATATATATATATATATATAAATATATGGGATATATTTATATCCCATATATATATGGGATATAAATATCCCATATATATATATATGGGATATATATATATATATATATATATATATATATATAAATATATGGGATAGATATATAGACTAGAAAACTACTAACAATGCATGGAGGATTCCATCCCAAATCCAGCACCCTGAGACTGTACACGAGCCGCAAGGAAGGAGGCAGAGGACTAGTGAGTGTGAGAACCACAGTCCAGGACGAAACAACTAAGATCCATAAATACATCAGGGACAAAGCCTCAACAGACAATGTGCTCAGTGAATATCTCAGACAACAGGGAACGGAGGTTGAGGTGCCAGAGATACCATCATGGCAGGACAAGCCCCTACATGGGATGTACCACCAGCAAATAACCCAAGTGGCTGATATCAGTAAATCCTACCAATGGCTGGAAAAAGCTGGACTCAAGGACAGCACAGAGGCCCTCATCCTGGCCGCCTAGGAACAGGCCCTAAACACCAGAGCAATAGAGGCCCAGATATACCACACCAGACAAGACCCAAGGTGTAGGTTGTGCAAGGAGGCCCCTGAGACAGTCCAGCACATAACAGCAGGGTGCAAGATACTGGCAGGGAAAGCATACATGGAACGACATAACCAAGTTGCAGGCATAGTGTACAGAAACATCTGTGCAGAATATGGACTGGAAACCCCGAGATCAAAGTGGGAAACACCCCCAAAGGTGGCGGAGAACGCCAGAGCTAAGATCCTGTGGGACTTCCAGATCCAGACAGACAAAATGGTAATGGCGAACCAACCAGACATTGTCGTAGTGGATAAAGAACAGAGGAAAGCCGTTGTGATAGATGTAGCAATACCAAGCGACTGCAACATCAGGAAAAAGGAGCACGAGAAACTAGAAAAATACCAGGGCCTCAGGGAGGAACTGGAGAGGGCCTGGAAGGTGAAGACCACAGTGGTGCCTGTGGTCATCGGGGCCCTCGGGGCAGTCACCCCCAAACTGGACCAATGGCTACAACAGATCCCAGGAACAACATCAGACATCTCAGTCCAGAAATGTGCAGTCCTTGGCACAGCCAAGATACTGCGCAGAACCCTCAAGCTCCCAGGCCTCTGGTAGAGGACCCGAGCTCAGAGGATAAGAACCACCCGCGGTGGGTGAGAAGGGAATTTTTTTTTTTTTTTATATAAGCCAGGAATCTTGGACCCTCTGACAAAAAATTAGATTGGGCCCCCCCTGCTCAGCTACTGTTACAATTTTTTGAGTCTATTTGACCCATAAAAAGCATCTCAATTTTAAAGGCTTGCAGCTGCCTTGCTTTCTTTGGTTCAATACTGATAACTAGCACAATATTTACTGCTCATGAATTTTACATCTAACAGTCCACATACAGTTTGCGAGTAGGTTGCTTAAATTTTTTCTATTAGTTTTAGATTACTGAAATATCTCTCCCCACTAGCAACAGTCAAAAGCAACTTGCAAAATATAGATGAAGCAATCCAGACAACAACGGATAACTATGTAGTTGCATTTTATTCAAGCTGCAGTATATAACTTTAATAAAAAAATATGTTTTCTCCATATTTGTTAAAGCTGTCATCATGTCAGATAATCTGTGAAAACTATCAATCTCCTCCACGTCCTCCCTGAACTATTACTGGCTAAAGTAATGCACCGTTCTGACCAAAAACAACCAATCAGAACAAATAGGAGGGTCTTAGCGCTGTCAATCAACCTCATTCACTCACTGCTATATGTGCTAATGGTGGAGAAACGACATATCATTACAGGAAACTGTTTATCTACCGTCATTGGTAGCTGTGCTAACTAGACTGAGCATTCACAACAGGCTATGCTAGCTGCAGCATAGCACAGAGCCAGGGGCAGGGAGGATGAGCAGCCAAATGAGATTGTGATTGACAGCGCTAAAACTCTCCTGCCAGTGACTGGTTGTTTCTAGCACTAGGAGAAGGCAGAGCAAATAGATTTTTCACAGATTATCTCTCATTCTATACTGTCACAACATAATGGCAGTTTTAACAAATATGTGAAAAAATTTTTTATATAAAAGTGACATGCAGCAGCTTTAATTTCACTTAGGAGAGGACAGGTCAGGAGGGACATGGGTTAGAGCTGCTGCTGACTGACTCATCTGTTGTTAAGTGGTAAAAGGTACAAGGGACAGGTTAAATATATGAATATGTTGGTAATTTTTTTCTTTAATTCATTAAATGCTAGTGAAAAGAAGGCAAACAGTGGTCCGTAGCTAAGCTAACTATGCTAAATGGTTGATAATCTCACAGTCTACCCACCTCTTGGAGAAAAACTGGGTTATAAATTGACACTTTTACCTTTTTCTCTCTCTCCCTCTATTTTTTTTTGTATTGAAAACCTGATTTCATTATTTTTCTTAGCAGCACAGTAACAGGCACAGCCTTTCTTGTCTTGTACTGACTGCTGCTGAACACCGTCACCGTCAAGCGCTCCAAGCAGGAACCAACCATTTCATGCAGATCCAGGGAGGTTCAGGGCAAATATAGATGTGTGTTTTTTGGACTGGGAGTGGGAACATAAAATTTTTACTGCTAAAAACAATCTTCGAAAACACAGTATGATTAATTTTGTAATTGACAGGGCCCCAATTATTTATTTTATTTCTATGAACAAAAAATAAATAAATTGTGGAGGGCCCCCTGTCGGTCAGGGGCCCTTAGAATTTCCATAACTTCTGCCCCCATATATATATATATATATATACTATATATACTATATATACTGTATATATATACAGTATATATACTATATATATATATATATATATATATATATATATATATATCTATATATATATATATATATATATATATATATATATATATATATATATACACACACATGTACATATATATATATATATATATGTGGGTGTGGGCATGTGGGGGTGTATGTTCAGGATGCTGAAGTATTTGATATTATTTTGATGTCATCATTACAGCAGTTGGTTTCTACTTCCTCTTGTAGGCAATGCTGTGATTGGCTAAGAGGCTCCAAAAGCAAATAACATGACCTTTTCAAAGAACATCCTAAATAATTTACACATCTCCCAAAGCTCAGCTATATAAATAACTTGACTGGAGATGCACTCATTGGAGTTTTAGACAATTTACAATCTCTGCTGTGTTTTTTGTAAAATGTTGACTGATTTATATATACCGATATATGATATACTTTTCTTATAAGAATATATATATATAAAAACAAATATATATATATATATATATAAAGGTAGCTTTGACAATAAGTAAATATATAATTTTTTAAGGTAATCTTTAGAAGCAACATTGAAATGAATTCAAAAATACTTTTTATTGAATTTTCAAAGAGTGGGTCATGGAGAGTGCTGGTATGTGGAGGAACAATCTTGGGTAGCAGTCAGTTTTGCAACAAATCTGTCGAAACCTCTGACTGAAGACTGTTGCTGTATGACAATCATTACATGCTAACAGCTCAATATCCCAGCAACAGAGACGATATTACACAGTAACGTGTCCTAGCACTGCTAATCCACCTTATTTACTTTTGCAGCTGCAATTTAAATCTGTCTGGCCCTATGGTTAGAAAGATGTTGAAGTAAGGAATAAAGTCCTTGCCCTTTTTGATTGATGGAAGAGCCTCATTTTCAACTCTTCTAGGATTTGGGCTACGTAATTACAACTGTCCAAATGTAAAAACAAAAAAAAGTAAGAGCAACCAGAGAGAATCACTGGCCAAACATGCAGCTCTGCAAACAACAAACAAAAAATGTGTTTATTTCTTAATTTAAGGATCCCCATTAGTCTCTACTACAGTAGAGACTTCTCTTCCTGTGGTCCACATCAACATTACTATAAGAATCCTTTACAAACACTCCTAAAAAGACATAAAAGTATTTCTTAAGACACAAAGTTAAATTAAGAACAAAAAATAAAAGAATAAAATCTAAATTAGCTAAGCGCATGTAACATGCTAATTCTTGCAGTGAGAGGTCATCACTTTATTACATAAGGAGACGATGTGAGATCTCAATGTGTGTTTATGTGAGTAGGAATGTAGACGCTGCTTACAGATGCTTACTAAACAGCTTCCTTACATGTGAATGGTCATGGTCAATTTTTCTTCCTTTTTTTGTTCTTAATTTTTTAATAATAATTAATGCTGTGCTCCATTTGAAAATAAATTTTTATGCTAAATGCTTTTTATATAACTACACAAGAAAGAATAACATTTTTAAATGCAGATGAAGACAACTTTTAATTTTTCAAAATAGCGACAAATAATTGTATTGTTCTGTGGACAACACTAATATTGTCGACAATATTAGTGTGGACAATATTAGATGTGCAGATGTGATTCTGCTGGATGTGATTCCAATTGGAAGCTGCCATGGGATGCTAACTGAACAGGAATGCGCTCAAATGAGTTGGGTCATCAGAAGTTTATGCTAGTTTCTAGTAAAATCATCTTCTAACACTGATGAGTCAACACAGTTTTGTGTCACCAGAGCAGGTGGACTGATTGCATAATTTGTATAGTAGTAAGCAGTGATCTGTGTGATGAGACACTTATCATCAGGATTTTTTAAAATGTTTCTTTCACTTCTAAAATGTCTTCTGCAGAAAGGCTCCTATTCTTGTCACTTGTCACTGACCATACATTTATATTTTTCCAGGATTTGTCAACAGTTACTCCAGTGACTCTACATGTGGATCCTCATGGATTTTACCTCTTCTGGACTGACCAAAACAAGGTGAGGAACCCACACTAATACCTGATGCAAATGATATAGAGCCTTGTCCATGATAGTCTGTTACTAAATAACGAAAGGTTTTAAAATATATGTTTATGAGTCATTAAGTCATCCTTTAATCATATTTAATCATTACTTTTGTTACTCATTCTTATTAGCTTAATTAAATGTAAATTACATTCACAATCATTTTGGGCTTTTTTAAAACATTAAACAATTGAATATTACTTGTTGTTCCTTACATAAAAAATGTTACATTTATTTTTCACACAGTTCCTGCAAAAGTAACGCAAAGGTAAACTTTTACACATGTAAAGCAGACTCAACATTTTACCATGTTACATATTTTAAATATGAATACAAAATAATGAACAGGACAGTGTTTCAGGGTATTTCTGGGTCCATATGTGAGCCCAAAAAGGAGACTTGTAGCTTCTGGCATGGTCGTTGTGAGTCTTTTACACCGTGTTCCAAATTATTATGTAAATTGGATTAAAGTGTCATGAAGATTACATTTTTTGTTGTGCTATTACATTTATAAATGGTATTGTGTGTCAGGGTTCTTTAAATCACTATAACTAATTTCAGAGAGCTGGTTGATTAGTTTGTCTGGTGAGCTCAATTAAAGGAAATCTACTTAAGAAGGATGTTCCACATTATTAAGCAGGCCACAGGTTTCAAGCAATATGGGAAAGAGAAAGGATCTCTGCTGACGAAAATCATCAGGTAGTGTAGTGCCGTATGACAAGATATGAAAACATTAGATATTTAACAAAAACTGAAGCGTTATCATACTGTGAAGAGATTTGTGGCTGATTTTAAACTCTTACCTTGATGTAGAGTTCTCCAAAGAATAATAATTCCTCACAGGGGCTTGATGTAAATATCCATACATATTTAAATCAGCTTGTGTCCAGTTTGATTCGTGGATCGCGCGCGCCTCCTTTCACTTGATCTCTGAAGATAAACTTCAGAGATCAAGCAGCGGCAGCTTGCGAGGCAACCGGCAGAGTCGCCAGCGGTGTGATTGGTCCGCGAGCGCCCGGGTTAAAATGCAATCAACTATAAACCATCTTTTAGCAATAAATCTGCTCCGCCAGTGAAACGCTCAGAGAAACAGAGACACTTGTAATCTGGCTTTAAAAAACAAAAAAGAACTTTTTTTTTTTTTTCCAATTATAAATTTTTCTAAAAACGAAAAGGTGGGGGGAGCTTATAATACATTAGCAGGGGGAACCCTGTACTTATTAAACTGACTGGTAGCACTTACTGGTTTATTAAAAGAAACCTATAATAAATAAACAGTGCTTAGCCTGGTGTGGGCGCATTTAAAACTTTGTGGCCTGCCAAGCTCATAATACACTGGGAGAAATCCTGGACGTTATGCACTTGTAATAAAACACCAATAAAAAAAAGTTTACTCTGAAAAAATAGGGACATGAGTTTGTTAACAGTGTTAGCATCCAGCTGTCTGTCTCTATCTTGTAAGCTACTAGTACAGCTCAGTTCAAATGTGAAGAAACAAGCAAGACTAAAATGAATGTCTTGATTTATACAACCGATTTTCTTTCTAAAGAAAACACTTTTTTTCACTGGTTGTTTCTAAATACTTGTAGCTGTGTTTGATTTGTTTTGGTATTGTTATCATTAGGACACAGAGTTGTTGGACCTGACCTATGTGAAGGATGTCAGAACTGGTAGAAGCACCAAACCTCCCAAGGTACCACCGACTGTTTCTTTCCACTCAGCATGACTTTTTGTCCTGAACTGTATTTCTAATTCTATTTACTTTTGCATTTGAATTTTCTGTTTGCCTCTTGGTTCCCTGCTCCCCGTCAGTGACCTTGCCCAGTGAGGCTTCTGCTATTGTTGTGGAAAAGCTAATGTTTTATTCATTCATTTTTTATCATATTTGAAGTTAAATTCGCAATAACTCTTGAGATCGGCATACACATGTTTTTATGTTTAGTTGAATGTCTTTACTTACAGGCTAATGAATGATATGTTTGATTTTTTAAAAAAGTTTTGTTGTTTATTTTTTTTAACTAAATAGGCCAGGTAAAATGTTTACAACAAATGTTTTACTGTCCTATGTAGAGGGAACTTCTTCATTTCTGCTTAAGAAAAACATTTATTTTGGGTCTTCTGTATAATGAAGTTTCCAAGTAGTCTTGTAATAAAAGAACAGAACAATCATTAGAAATGTATTAAAATTTTTGTAAATCTTAAAAAAAACATGTCAGTTTTCCAAATTTGTCTAATAAATGAAATTAATTTGTGAGTGATTTAAAATCTCTTTATTGCTTAAATGTTTATAGTAATCTTTCTAAAACCACCATCACCACTATGAATCCAATTCAGCTAAATCTTTCTTTCCGTGTCCTCTGACAGGAAGCCAAGCTGCGGGAGCTGCTTGATGTGGGAAACCTCGTTGGTCGGTTGGAGAACCGTATGGTTACCGTGGTCACCGCCTCAGACTTGGTCAACGTCGGCCAGCTGAACTTCATCGCTTCGCAGGAGGACGAAGCCAAGGTAAAAAGCTGGTTCCTGCTTCTGGGACATTTAGGAATGATTGTGATGTTTAGGACGATGAAGATAAAATGTGTGAGCTTTTTTTTGTGTTTGTTTTACAGTTGTGGTGTGAGGAGGTGTTTTCTTTGGCTACTAACCTTCTGAACCACAATCTCAATAGAGACCACAGTTTGCTGAAAGCGTGAGGCTGGACACACACGCACACACACGCACACACGCCCACCCCCGCATGCATACACCCCTGCGCATACACGCACTCCCACACACACATTACTGGAGAAAGTCAATAGATGGATGAAAAATATTTAAAAATTTTGTTAATAAAAATATTGCTGATGTGATATACTGTGGATAAATTGTGGGTAAGCTGATGTTCTCATCCTGTCACCATTTAAATCCTAGAGGCACAAAGAATCATTAAACTGGTTTATGACTACGCAAATTACAAAAAAGTGACATGAGAATTGAACCACTTTCTCTAGAACCACTTTCTATGATCTTAATATGAAAGGGAACCTCTTAGCAAAATAGTCCAATTAAAAAAACTTTTTTTTCTTTCTTTTATATATACATTTATAGTCACATGTAGATAAGTTTGTAAACGCCATAAGTCATTAAAAATCCTGGCAATGACGGATGTAGAAACATACATGAGATACTGTATATTCATAATTCAGCCATGATGGTAGCGCTCATCATCTATCAGCCATCATAGGAGACGTCTTATACGGGTGTTGGAGCAACAAGCCCTGCCTACTTGGAAGCGGCCACATATGTAGCGTTTTGGGGTAATTGTAGTAAGCAATTTTACAGATGAGTTATGTTTCAACACATTGGAATGACACATAGATTCTTATGAACTGCGTGATGCTGTGAGAGCTCTGGTGGAGCCAGCTGTGCTTTGTCAGAAAAACAAAAACAAGCCGTCCTCCTCCTACCACTTCCTGTCGTCTTATTTGCTGTTTCTGCCGGTAGTAACATCCTGCTGTTCATCACGCGTCTGGTGTGATGTAAAAAAAGTGTTTACCTTGCAGTTTTGCAAAATGCATGTGTTTTGATAAAGGCCAAAAGAAAAAAAAAATCTCATCCTAGTGTTAGAACTTTTTATTGAGTTCGTTCAAAATTAGCATGCTTCCATTAAGCAAATTTAGTTTTGTAATTTCAGTTCATGCAATTTTATATTTACAGGGAAAAGCAGTTACTGAAAACATGAAACTGGCATTTTCAAGAATTATGGTTTGTAATTTTCCAAAACGCCTGATCCGTGTGAACACACAGCCTAAACGACAAATAAACCCTTTGCTCACACACCTTAACTCTACACAGCTGTCCATACAGCTACACATCTAAACTCATGCGGTTTTCTACATCTAACTGAAGACACAGCAACTTTAAGAAAGAAGGAAGTCTGGTTCAGATAAAAACTGAGCTGAACTCTTTGGCATTCATGCTAATTGTAACCTGTGATTGATGATGGGTAAAGATGGTAGAGACATACCCCAAAAGATTCAGCCATAACTGCAGCAAAAGCTTATTCTGCAACGTATTGACTCAGGAGGACTAATACAATGACCTGTCACACATTTCAGACTGTCTTTTGTTGAAAAATGTAATCTCATAAGATCCCAACAGAGCATATTAAAGCATACAGTTGTAGCTCAACAAATTGTCAAAATGTTTCAATACTTTTCTCTTTGTTTCAGGTATGTCAGGCTAACTCTTCAGCCAAACGCAGAAGGAAAAATTCCTGTGAAAAAGTAAGACCGTCATGATTACTTTTGTCATCGTCAGTCCGTGTTCTGTGTCTGAACATTAGGCTTTAGGCACAGAGGCTTGTAAATGTGAAGAAATAGCCTGAGAAAATCTGCAGAGACACTCACAAACTTAAACTTTGCTCTTTCGTGTCCCTTGCTTCCAAGATTAAACCTAATTCCATGTGCACTTGGGGAAGCAAAAACAGGGACATTATTCATGGAGGTACCTAATTCAGCACTGACCTGGTAATCAACCGGTGCCGGAGTTATGAGGCACATTAGACATTGTATGAAGGAAAGCTGCTTTTTAGAAGCAAATTAAGGTCAGTTGGTGTCTTGGAAAAGTAGAGGAGGAAGGATGGAGTTCTACGAAATTCAAGAAGTCTAAAGATGCAAAGATATTTTTCAAAAGGAACTTATGCCAGATGAGGAGGTAAAATAAAGGTAGAAGGGCTTTTATTGAGGTTTATTTAATTAACTTTGTTAAAGGTTCTAACTGAGGTTGTGCAGTTTTTCCTGTTGCAGTATTGGCCGGCTGTTTTCGTCGGACAGAAAGAGAATTGAGAATGCCCTCGAGAGCTGCAAGTTGCCATATGGACGGGTGAGCAGAAGTTTAGATTATAAAAAGATGCAGTAAACAATAGATGAAGGTGACAGTGAAGATAACAGTTTCAGATCTTGAGTTCCCAATAGTAAACAGAAACAGTAGCAGACAAAATGCTAACAATTTGTAAGCACCATGAAAATACCGATGTTAGCTCACCGTTGGCTGCTACTGAAAGTTAGCACCTTCTTTGTAGCTTCCTATTGGCATTAAATTACAGAGCTAGTTCCATGGACTTAATTTGTTCCTCTGTCATTCAAAATCTAAATTACTTTGACAAATCCAAACAGGGATTCTCTTAAAGCGCACACTGAGGTTTATGAAACCAGAAACAAAGGATATCATTGGGATTATAAGGGTCCATGGAAATGGAGCTATTCAATTTTGGACTGAAACTGTCCTGTTTTGTGTAGTAATAGGACCCACGTGCAAAGAAGTGGTAGGCCAGGAGAATAGAGGAAGTCTCTGAAGGAAGCACTGAGAGGCAGACTCTGGGGATTTCCAGTGTGAAAACTACAGCTGGCTGGAGGGTGCAGCAGGTGGCACACAGGCTCTGGAGCTCTGAAATGAAGCTTGGGCTTTAGGGCACTGAGTTGAGACTTTGACTAGGGAGCACTATAAGGGTTCAGGAATGCTGAGTGTTCATGCACTCGGAGGTAAGGTTTGGGCTGTGAATGCAGCCTGAAGTTAAGGACTATAGGCGATCTGGGGAGGCTCAGGTGATGAAGGGAATGACAGATCAACAGCCGAGGTTGGCTGAGGCTCTGGGATACACAGAGACTGTAGCCAGTCCACAAAATAATAATAACCCAAAAGAATCCAAATACAGAGACAGCAATAAACACCCACAGCTCCAGACAGAAACACATTTGACTTTAGCTGTTTTCCCCTCTTGATGTTACAGTTAAACCTGTTTCCGTGTCTTCTTTATTTGACCAGGGTGACAGCATCAAACTGGAGGACTTCACCTTGGATGTTTACAGGAACTTCTTGGAGAGTCTGTGTCCTCGTCCTGAACTCTGCAACATCTTCAAACTGCAGTAGGAAAATAGCATCCGCATCATTTAGAATTCTTTTGAACCTTTTTTAGTCAAAAAAATGTCTTGCTAGTATAATACTTGTGGGTGATTTTTATCAAGGTGTTTTGAATTTCCCAATTAACAGTAGAGGAATTTTCTTGAGGAAAATAGCCAGAAGCAAAAAAGGCTGAAGTCCTGTTTTTGAAGTAGTGTTTGATTTTTGATTCTTTACAAAAGGAATAGTTAACATGAGATCAGTAGGAAAAGGACATTTTAGCAGGAAGAGTTATTTGGCCACTCTTGATGAGCTCCATATTTTTGCCCCATGGTTGTTGTGTGCTAAACTGACGGCTTTCCTTTCTGCAGAGGAGGCGAGGGTGGGGGAATGTCCATCGATCAGATGACCGAGTTCATCAACAACAAGCAGAGAGACCCGAGGCTTAATGAAATTCTTTACCCCCCTCTTCGCCCTGCACAGACACACACTCTGATGGAGCGTTACCAACATGACCAGAAAAATCTAAAGCAAGGTATACACAGTGTAAGCCTTCTTTATTATAAGTGATTGAGATATGTTTGAAACACATTTTGATGTCTAAATATAATGATTTAAGAGATAGCTTGGTGTTTACATATAATACTTTAGCTAAAATAAGATGTATAAATCTAACTATAGTATCAAAATGTTTTAATTAGTATATTTTTGAAAATTCTGTGTTTAAATTACTTTAAAACAAAAAGCATGTACCTAAAGATTATTTGGGCCACCTCTACAGAACGTCAAGCCAGTCTCTGGCTCTAGAATGGGCCATTGGTTTTATTTTTTTTCTCCAAGGCCTTTTTGGTTCACCATAGGCTGCGCTACTCAGATCAATACAGTTTACAATTTGTGGCGCTTGGTGTCACTAGCTCTTACATTTTGTGTTTAAAACCAGAAAGACTCATCTCTATATAAATGATGGTTGGGCAGTTGTAATATGGAACCTGTTTGCAGTTGTGATTTTGCTTGGACTCATCAACAGATGAAGATAATGTAGGGGATCCCAGTGTAGTAAGCGTCAACCCACACTAACTGGTCTTAGCAGACTGATCAACATTTTGTATGTCAATGTATCCTGGTAATTGTCCTGCTGTTTTGTTGAAAATTTGTTGAAAACAATAAATAGATATCTTAAAAAAAGACTCATCTCTAACAAGTGTTGCATCACTTTTGCAAAACATATTTACTTATCAGGGATAAGGTCCAGGCTAAAAAGCTTTGACCTGCCAGTACCAATTTCTACGGTGGCCTAGAAGGCTCAACAAAATGCAAAAGCCATAACAAAAGTTATGTTAGCCTTTTTGTACAAATTTCATTAGAGCATGAATTCCAATTTAGCTTAAATTCCCTTTTCAGCATAAATTCCTATTTAGCTTGAATTTCTTTCTAGCATGAAGCTAGCATGACATCCTTTTTAGCATAATTTGAGTTTTAGCATATTTTTCTTTTTAGCATGAATTCTATTTTAGCATAAATTTATTTTCAGCAGATTTTTCTTTTTAGCATGAACGCCATTTTAACATAAATTCTGTTTTAACTGCATATTAACAGACTCTTATGCCCACACCTGTTTCAGGCCTAGCCACCAAGGTGCTAAAGCTCAAGTAGAGTGAAAGTTTCTTAACATATTCAGCACTGTAAAAAAAAATCATAAAGTTGTTTAATCATAAACCATATAGAGGGTTTTTAAGCCATTTTGCACACTTTTACAAAATATATTTTAGCACAAAATAATAAATATCTTTTCTCGCTCATTCTAAATGTAATTCTTTTTTCAACTTCATATGTTTCTCACTTTTATTGTGTGACATTGTGTTTTTGTATGCATGTTGTCTTTAGGTGTTATCTCTCTCCAGACTTTTTCCAGCTATCTGTCCAGTGATGAGAACGGTGTCATTCCTCCTGAGAAACTGGATCAGTCTGAAGACATGAACTTTCCGTTGTCACAGTATTTCATCAACTCATCGCATAATACATACCTTACAGGTAAGCGACACACAACAAACACACCATATTAAAAACCCAACATACACGATAACAAACAATAACATTTGTCTTGTTGTTTGAAGAAGCCGCAGATCTAATTCACTGAGTATGACAAAATAAGCTGTAGACCTGGCTAAGGGTTTAGCAAGTTATTCATTTAGTAAATAGCTGACACAAACAGAAATTAAGAGCACAGACAAAAAATTTTTATTGTGTTTATCCGCATAAACTATTGAACACAGTGACGTTTTAACTATGCAAACAAAGTGAAATGTCATTCAGCTCTGGTCAGAAAACTATTGCAGTATTTCTCAGCGAAACTAAACAACAAACAAAAACGTGCCAATAAGTGGTGTTAATGTAGCATGTTATTACAGCATTAGCTAGTGAACAAAACCAGGCCTTACAGCTCTAATGCCTTGTTTCTGCTGATCAGTATGGCACAGGATCGGTGTGATAGTTTTCCACCAGACAGCGCGAACCCAGCACATAGGATGTGATGGCAACAACAGTGACGAAAGTTAAACATTTTACAGGTGTCTTGTGTTGTGTCACTAGCCTGCGTGTGTACGTCTGCAAGCTCAAAATTTCACATGCACATATTTTGCTGGTCGCTTGCCTTACTGGGATAACTGGCTCACTACTTAGAAGGTAACTGGTCTTTATTAAAGTGACCCAACTTCAGAAAACACACACAGTTGATAAGAACAGCAAAGTGAAAAAAGGTTAGCTAGTAGATGGTAGATGACACAAATTCATGTCCAGCTGAACTTTATTACTGCTTTTCAGCTCTTAGGAGTTAAAATCTCTGGTATGTTTTCATTTTGTCCAACATTCCACCTGTTTTTACACGTTTGTTGTCATTAGTCATGATTTCTAATTTCCCTAACACAAATGTTGTAATTTAGCTTAGGCAAACAGTATGGTGGGTCTGGCTGCCTGGGGTCAATGACAAGCTGTCACAGTTTTCTTTCTGTTTATATTCCTTCTACGTGTGTTTCAGCGGGCCAGCTGGCAGGAAGCTCCTCAGGTGGAGATGTACCGGCAGGTTTTGCTGGCTGGTTGTCGCTGTGTGGAACTAGACGTGTGGAAAGGGCGGACCGCTGAGGAGGAGCCAGTCATAACTCACGGCTTCACCATGACCTCTGAAATCTCCTTTAAGGTTTGTCAGCCACTACTTGAAACTGTGAGATAAAAGCTACGTCTTAAAAGTTGTCAGTGGAAATTTGTCATACTTCAGCGCATCCATTAACTACAGCTTAATTAGAGATTTCAAGACATGGGAAATTTAAGCATATTATACAAATTTTAGACAGTGTTGAAGGCAAAGTTTTGGAAAAGCTATTCCAGAAGTTTATTATTAGCCTCCATTAACCATTATGCTTGGGATCATCATCTTGTTTTAACTACCCAAATTTTATAATAGACAAAGCAGGCTAACAATAGTCTTCTGGAATGCCTTGCCTAAAGCCCTAATCTGTACCATGTTGACAATTTCAGTGCTACGTGTTAATTTTTTACAACCACAACCACATACAGACACAAGCTGATGTTTTTACTGAAATCTTATATGATTAACCTTCAGAAGTGAATTTTCATTTCATTCATTTTCATTCTCCTTTACAATTAAACATTACCTTTAATTGTAATTGCTGGACCAACACGACATTACCTTGTGTCTGTCCAGCTCCTAAGCAATCCTAATAAGATGCATCTTATCAATGTCATATCATTGTTCTTGTAAAGTACCATGCCATGAGTCCATGCCAGGAAATCAACCAGTTTAAATCAACACTGCCAATTTTGCCAAGTGATTAAATTTCCAGTCAGAATTGTCCCTAAAAGCATGTTGCTGGCTGCAGCCAGCATGTGACTGACTTGTCAGGCTAAGTCTCAGTCACGTCTCTTGTTGCCGGGCAATGCACCAATGCTGGCTGGGTTCAAACCAACATCTTAAACAGATTTGACATTAAAGCAATTGAGTCAGCTTCACTGAAATCTAATCCATGTTAGAACTCGTTTAGGCTGTTTTCCTGCATACCCTATTTGTGAAATGATATCTGGCAAATCAACTAAAGGATGTTTTTTTTTATTATTATTTTGTAGGAGGTGATTGAAGCCATCGCAGAATGCGCCTTTAAGACTTCATCTTTTCCTGTCATACTTTCATTTGAAAACCACGTCGACTCGTAAGGACTTTATTAACACATACACTCATCAGCCAGTTTTTCTTCCATAAACCTTCCTATCTTGCTTGCAAGAATCTATCAGAGGTGTTTGGCATTGGATTACAATAGACTCTTTGTCATGTTAAATCCCTGTTCTTCCCATCCTAAAACTCTCATTTAAAGTTGCCTTCACCATGTCGGGATGCCAAATTGCATTGAGATACCACCATATGGGTGGTTAATTTTTGGATGCAATGTCCAGCCTTTCTAGTCATACGGCCAAACAGAGATTTAAAGGAGTGACAAAGACAAATGAGGTGGATTAGCAGTGCTTGTCAGCAACTGATAGTAACTGTGTTTTTATTGACCATTTGACATTTCAAAAATAAATTTGCTTAACGGAAACATGCTAATTTCCCAAAAAACAACCCTCTTGTTTTTTGATGAGAGGTTTTGGTGCTATGATGAGTTGTTGGTTTTTTTTTTTGGTCGGAACAAAATGGATTTATTTGACAAAACTGCAATGGAAGCACTGTTATCGCATCACGTGTCACATGATCAACAGCCGGAGGTTGCAGCTAGTGCAAACCATGACTACAGTCTTCAGTCAGAGGCCTTTTCAGAGTCGTTGTAAGACTGACTGCTACTCCAGACACTTTATGCCCACAGCATATTTTAAGACACTTGGACGATATGAGTTATGACATTTAATTTTCCTTTGGTGTAGATAAATTGTTTTTGAATTGAATTGATCTGCTTTTGAACCGGTGTACCAGGTAAACTGGCTGGTGAATGAATTATATAGAATATATCATTGTTGAGATAAAATGTGTAAATATGTCTCTATGTGTTTTCCAGCTTGAAGCAGCAGGCAAAAATGGCCGAATATTGTCGCTCTATTTTTGGAGAAGCGTTGCTGATCGATCCTCTGGACAAATACCCTGTAGGAAAATGCAGAACGTTGTTTCATGCTGTGATTTTGAAAGTAACCCTGCACTGACCGCCGTTCTCTTTCGCTTTTTATTTTTCCCCACATTTTTTCCGTGTCTGCAGCTGGAGGCGGGCGTCCCTCTGCCCAGTCCTCAGGAGCTGATGGGCAAAATCCTCATCAAAAACAAGAAATCTCACAAACCCACCAACACCGCCGACACCAAGAGGCTAATTGACCAGCCTGCCAATCAGAGCAATGAACCAGTGTCTCCTAGCAACAACACGGGAGGTATGACACAAAAACAATAGACTCAGAAATTCACATGAAACATGCTCAGCTGTGACAGTCAAAGGAAAAAAAAAAAAAAGGACAATCATTTACTTTGGGATTTGTGATGCTGCATCATCTGCAGGAAGACACAAAATGTCAGAGCCTTCAGGAGTCAAATTAAAATGCTTTTTGTCCCAATCTGTGGAGTTGTTTTCACATCCGTCCTCGCAAATATGAGTCACTGCTATCGTTCAGGAAAGGTTCAGCGACGGAGCCGTCCTTAGAAGGCAGAGACACAAAGCAATTTCATGTGTGTGTGTTTTTTTTTAATGATCGGCTGCTTTTACGAGGCTCATGTGTGTATCTTAACCTTTTAGCCGGAGTGAAACCTCAGATGTCTTTACATTTATACCGCTGCATCTCATCAGGGATGCCTCAGTAATGAACAGACATCCCAGATGAGATCAGAAGGGCTGAACGCCAATTAAGAGAGAAGTGCAGAGGGAAATTAAAAGGCTGTATTGACATGTTTGGCGCCCAGGTCCTTAAAAACATTTTCTGGGACCGAAGATCCCAGCCATGGTTTAGAAGGCAGACCGAGATTTCTCGCTGAAATTCCTTCTCACAGAGCGCTTTTTAGAAATGAAAGAAATAGTCTGTTTTCGTCCGAGAGCAGCTGCAGGGTGTTTGCTCTGATCTTTTGGTTTGTTGCTTGAAAAACAATTTGCTACAACCAGTAACTTCAATGCATTTCATTGGGATTTTATGACTAAAAATATTAAAGTCCTTTTTTTGTGAAGAAGCTCAGTCAGACTGGATGAAGAATACTGCTACAAATTCTCTGTTGAATACAGATTTGGGCCATCTGACATGTTCTGATAAACATCTGCCAAAGTCTCAAGTTTTTCATTCAAAATTCTCCTGTTTTTGGCTCCATCAACTGGAGAAGAGCATCAAAGTATGCAGCTACCATGTTTCAACATAACTATGGTATGTTCTTTTAAACAGAGCTATTTGCATAGAACCGTCTCCAGAGTTATCATGGATTTATTGGCTGCTTTTTTGACTTATGCTCTTCTTGCACCGTCTGTCAGTGCAGATGGATGGTCATTTCCTGGTCAGTTGTGCTAAACTCTATTTTGTTTTCAGGTGATGCGTTGTAACCAAACACCGCTTTAAATTTCTCCCACACTTCATCTCTGACCTGCCTGGTGTGTCCATTTACTATTTGCTTGCACTGGTTTTTATTTATTAGCGTTTTTTTTAATCAAACAAAAAAAAGCATCCAATTTTTTATGTTAATAAAAAATTAGGGTTGAAACTTTGACGTATTAATTTTGATTCATTAATTACATAGATTTTAAGGTGTTACAAATTTACAAAGATAATTAATTGCTTTTCTTCCAGCTAGAACCTTTATGTTGTTAGGCATGTTTCTGGTACATTCGTTCATCTGACAGACTAACAACATCCACAAATAGCAGCAAGAGAAAGCTTCTTCCCTTGGTCCACTGAGGGTTCATTTTTGTTTCAAAAAACTTTTTGATGAGACGCTGGAAAAGTCTATTGTTGTGTTCAATTTGTGCTACATGGAGTTAATCTACCAGCAAAGCTGATGTAACTGAAAATAGCATCTCAAGGCTAAAATGTAGGAGCAGCACAGACGTCCCCAACACTAATCCCCACATTTCTAAAGAAGTTCCACTCACAATCAGAAGTTTGTAAAATCTAGATAGTACTTTGCACCAATCTGATGGTTAAATAACCTAAATAATAGATTGAAAACAATAAATATATTTCTTGTTGAGCTCATACGTATGTTAATTTATTTAATTAATTAGCATCAAAATTGTTTTTGAATTGAAAACTGTTGCTTATTTTATCGAAACATGGTTTTCTATAATTTATTACAGCTTCTGTCAGTAACTCAATTTATCCTTTTTTCTTCTTTACAATTTACACAACTGTGAGTTTGTCTGTCGCATAAATCCTAATGAAATGCAGTGTAGTCCAGCGTTTGCTTGTGCAACAAAATGTTGGAAAGTCCAAAGGTGTGAATACATTTGCAAGACCAAGATTCAGTGAGAGCTCTGTGTTGACTCTAATTAAACTACGACGTGCAGTGAGGCCGCACATCCAGCCTCCGATGACGCATCTGCCTCGTAGCCAGCCGGCTTCTTTCCTTCCACGGAGTCATGTTTCATTCTAGTTCTTCTGTAGAAATGAGATGGGACATGGAGATGATGGTGACTTATTTAATTTTAACAGACATGGAGGCTGAGAGTGAGGAAGATGATGATGATGAAGATGATGATGGTAAAAAGGTCAGTGGGGACGTTTTTAAAGAGCTGACAGAGGGCCACCCTCACCGCTGTCAGCCTTTGTTATCGTTCGCAAGCGATGTGTGCTTTCACAGCTTCGTTGGTCTGTTCTTACATGCTGGTGCCGCTGTTGATCTTGTTGTGAATGTTTGCTGTTTTTTTAGTCTGTTCCTTTTTTTTTTCGCTGTTGTCCCCGAAGCTGCTCTTTATTTATCATCTGTGCTGTTCTTGATGTGTCATTTCCCTTGGTTTTGGTCTTTGGTCAGTGTTTGGATGCTATCTATCTTGTACTGTTTCAGTTTTTAATTGAAAGACTTCAGCCCTCATCCACTCAGTTTGGCTTTGTGCCCATCGTTTGTACTCTTGCTCCGTGTTAGTATCTGATTCACAAAGCAAATATCTCTAATAGTATGCCAGAGCAAACATGCAGTGATCAAGAGCCTCTTATGTCAGTTTCCATCTGTCCTGACTTCACAATCGATTGGACCAAATGCTGCATTTCCATTATGTGTGCAACTTTGTCTATATTTTGCTAATTTGGAAAGGACACATCTTTGCACTCACACCTTTTCCTTTTAATAAGAAATGCAATTAAAATCACATGTGAATAAGTTTGTTCAGGTGATAAGTCACTAAAAAATATGCAGTGCCATGATCTTTCTACCACTTCCTGTCATCTTCTTCATGGTTTGTGCCAGCGGCAACATCCGGTTGTTGATGATGTGACTTGTGTGATGCAAAAGAAAATAAAATTGCGAAATCCAATTTTGATACAGCCAAAAAAAACCACACCTCCTCTTTGCTCCAAAACTTTTTATCAAAAAAGAGTTTTTTCAAAATTGATGTGATTCAATGAATTTATTTTTGAAATGTCAAATTGCCCAATTTTATGGTCAATGGAAACACAGATATTGCTTAATCTGCACGTTACATTACGTTTTTACAATATATACATACAAAACATCTGTTTAGAACAAATAATGTAAAACAAGATCAATTTAAAAAGCTGAACTCAACTAATATTACAAATGTTTTGCCATTAAAAAAACACAAAATACCAATTCTAATGACTGATGTTGTCATTAAATGGTTCAACCTCATGATGGCATTCATCCCCAGGTCTTAGTTGAGCTTGTTGAGATTTGCAATTGAGTTCAAATTAACAATGACAACGATTGTCACTTCAGTATAGGACCTCTTCAGAAGCCATGCTTTGCTGGACTTTATGTGCTTGGAACCATCGGCCTGTTTGGAGATTCAATGAACCCCAAGCTTCCTCACAGACACCATAGCATTTTTATGACTTGGGTCAAACCTTTTGGATTTCCTTTCTCAAGCTACTCAGTAGTTTTTTTGAGCTCTGGTCTATTCCTCCTGCCAGAACTGGTGGAACTGAGTCAAGTTTGTTCTCCACTTCACTGACACACTCATTTTTAGATCTGCCCACAAACTTTCCATAGGACTGAGATCAAGGTTTTGTGATGGCCACCACATTGACTTTGTTTTCCTTAAGCCGCTTTGTAGCCACTCTGGTTGTATGCTTAGGGTCATAGACCATTTGGAAGATAAATCTGCACCTGAGCTTTGAATTCCTGACTAATCTTTATAGAAGTTGTTTCAGTATTTCCCCACACAGTTGGGATGGTACAAGCACCTGTTCAATGCATCAACGATAGACCTGTCTTTCAGGAACAACTGCGGTCCGCCGGTAAAGTGTGCAGCACAGCACAGTGCAGCAAAGACACATTCGGTCCAGGGTTACTGGTGTATAACCTATTTAAATAAAAACAGAGAAGACTTGGGGGGCAAGTAAAGCCTGGTGGCTTGCCAAGCTTTTAATGCACTGGGGGAAACCCTGTGTATGTAAACTTCCTGCTTCAACTGCAGTTGGGAGCTGATTTTCTTCACTTATTATTAAACCATCAACACTCCAGGTTTTTAGGTGTTACATCTCAAGCACACCTCATGCATTTGATGAAACCCTAACTGGTTTCCATCCAGTGTGCTTCAGACTATGTGATTTCCCAATGTGTGCACTTCTTTCCAGGGGGTTGAAGAATCTGGAGACCGCAGTAGTTATTGAAAGTAGCAATTAGTGTTGAATTTGAAATAATTGTCATTTCCCACAGAGAACATGATTGTGGATTTTAGGAGAAGCAGGAACATGTCAAAGACTATTTCCATCATGGGGGAAGAATTTAAAGAACATTTGTGTTGGTGAACAGACTGCTTTGGAGAAGCATCAGTGATTCTGTCTACAAGAAGAGACAGAGCAGACTGCATTAGTAAAGGGAGTTTAGGTTTTGCAGTATTTACAGAACGACGTTGTAGATTTTCTATAATTCAGTTATGGAGAGTGCAGTCTCATCTGTAGACATCTGTGAGGGTCGCAGGATCAGAGCGAGTGAGTTTTAAAAAAATCCTATGGAGAAACAAACTGAGAAAGAAAGCTGAAACTTTTTCAAAGAAAGACACTTCATAAAATCAAAAGCATAATGAACAACCCTGAGCATAAAGCACAATTAGACTGAATATATTTGAATTCATTTTAGACATACTTTATTTATCCCAAAGGGAAATTAAATATCCTCAGTCTGAAGACTGTTGCTGTATGATAGCCTTATGACTGTCATGATGACATGGTAACAGCTCAATATTCAGAAAGCTGAGATTGTAACATGTTCCAGATGACACCACCGGTTCTTAGCTTAACTTTCTGTAAGTGTAAGATAAGGCGTGTTTCTTTATTAGACTTGAATTGCATCTCAATTCAGC